>NC_083481.1:16124523-16174523 GCF_030014155.1 Tachysurus vachellii
GTGTGTTTGTTTGTTTGTGTGTTGTACCTTGCCCCAGTCTCCGTAAACCCACTGTGGACACGGTCCAGACTCACAGGCACGCTGTTCTGCGGGTCGGACGCTCTCGTCACAGCTGTTGGCCGTGTAGCCGTTCTCATCCTGACACACCACCGCCCGCCTCTGGAATCCTCCGGCACATGTGCTCGAGCACTGAGGACAGCAAGACAAAAATGTCAGCACACACACACACACATCAAGACAGAGGATTATACCCATGTAACACAGACAGTTTCTACATTGTTTTTAATCCTGAATCTGATCCCTGATAACCTAGTTTTAGAAGGAAGAGTTTTGTCCTTTTGTGACACACATACGTATAATCACTAGCCGCTGACGTCTTCGCACTTTAATGTCCTCTGATAGGCTGCTTACAGTCACATGATCCAGGCATAACACATCCAACATGGAGGAGTGCAGAAGTCTATCAAAAACATATTCTCTCTCAAGATTAACATTATCAAGTTCAACCCACGTTAATGTGGAGTTTTGAGTCCTATTGGTACTCTAGGTACCCTTTCTGTGGTACAATGAAACACAGCTGTGTGTATTATAAACACTGCGTTCCTACATATTCACAGCTGTACGTCTCACACTCTGAACCTCTCAGTGAGCTTTATCCCATTTAGCCATATTTCATCACTTAATATGTCCATGGTGGCACGGTGGCTTAGTGGTTAGCACGTTCGCCTCACACCTCCAGTGTTGGGGGTTCGATTCCCGCCTCCACCTTGTGTGTGTGGAGTTTGCATGTTCTCCCCGTGCCTCGGGGGTTTCCTCCGGGTACTCCGGTTTCCTCCCCCGGTCCAAAGACATGCATGGTAGGTTGATTGGCATCTCTGGAAAATTGTCTGTAGTGTGTGATTGTGTGAGTGAATGAGAGTGTGTGTGTGTGTGCCCTGCGATGGGTTGGCACTCCGTCCAGGGTGTATCCTGCCTTGATGCCCGATGACGCCTGAGATAGGCACAGGCTCCCCGTGACCCGAGGTAGTTCGGATAAGCGGTAGAAAATGAGTGAGAGTGAGTGAGAGAGTAATATATCCATCCTGACTCTGAGGAGCTTTAGAAACACTGCATAATGATGAATCCAGAGGTGATGGTGGTGTGGAAAAACTCCTGGAACTGATATAAGGAACTTAGACTCAAAAGGAGGACTAGAACTTTCTGAACAAATGGACAACAATAGTTTATCAGTCGCTTTTAATGTATGAACATGAACATCCAGTTTGTGGTGGAAAGGAAAGGAAGAGGGGTGTGTGTGTGTGTGTGTGTGTGTTTGTGTGTGTTTCTAAATCTGGTCCTTGCAGCATCCTCTTAAAAGAGTAGAAGCTATTTATGTCCTCTTTAAATACCTCGACTGGACGTATTTATAGAGCGAAATGTCAAGACTTATTAGAGACACAATGGTCTTTATCTGTAAAAAGGAAATGCTGATGATTCACAGAGAAAGAAGGAAAAAAAAACGAAAAAACTCTGACTTGTTACCGTCCAGGGAAAATGTTCCACAAACATTCGATGATGTTATTTGAGGAAAACCTGACGATTTTTTTTTATCGATTTCTGTTTCTTTATATGCATCACATCCGAGCTGGAAGCAGAACCGTGTGTATATCCTGAGATACTCACCGCTCCCCAAGGTCCAAACCTCCACTGCGATGGCGGACGCGTGCCTCGGATTCGATCTGTCCTGCCAGGGGTGGTGGATTTTTTTTGGATGTCTTGGTTAGGAGGCAAAGGGGCGTGGCCACTGGGGTGAGGCGGGCACTGGGGCATGGCGCACTCCTGCTCCGTCGCCGGGCGATCGTCCGGGTCGCACTCGCTGACGTCCAGCATCTGGTCGCTGAAGTTCACGCAGAGAACCTGACGAGATGCTTTACCCTGACCGCAGGAAACAGAGCACTGTGGACACAACACACACCCACACACAAAGTAAATCAGTATAGACAAAGCAATCTCAGCATAAACACAGCTATATTGTTTAAAGTGAATAAATTCATGTTGGATAAAATAAAAAAATTGTCATTTTTTTGTCCAAGACAAAAAATGTTGTTGTTAGACATCTTGATACATCTGGGCAGGAGGAGGGGGAGGGAAAGGGAGCGGGGTTCATCGAGATCCGAAATCTGATTAGGTCTTAAAACGTGTGTAATTAACTTCAGTCTCATGACGTTTGTTTATTGAAGACGGGGGTTTATTTTGCTTACGCCAGCACTCTCTAGGCCGTCGAGGCCTTGCTGAATCATTAGAAAGCTTTGTGGCAGAGGAAAATAAGCCTGTGTTTGAGTGTGTGTGCGCGCGCGTGTGTGTGTGTGTGTGTGTGTTGCGTTTACAGATGTTACCCATCAGGAGAGTCGTGCTGATACTCCCACTCTCTCACACACACAAAGAGACATATGCAGAGAGGCCAGAGTCGGGGTCTGTGTGTTATTTATGTCAGAGATACTTAGCGTACATTGGTTCCCAGGCCACAATCACATATACACTCCGGCTCCCTCCCTTCCTCTCGTTTAAGTGCCCTAATTGCAGCCGATCAGTGATTAATGTAGAAGTGATGCTCCAGCCAGTCCAGTGAGCTTCAAGCAGACTGACGGACGCTCCATGTCGGCTCCGCGTATTGTTTTTTAATTCTATTTAAAGCATTTAGCATACGTCGTTATCCAGATCGACTTAATTTTATCTCATTTTATATAACTGGGAAAGTGAGGGTTAAGGGCCTTTCTCAGGGGCCCAGAAGTGGCAGCTTGGTAGATTCGTACTTACTTTGAACTCCGTTATTACTCCCTTATAATCCTTATTAATGTGTAGTGAACAACAGAGATATATTTATTTAACATTACCGGAAGGAGTCTCCAGTACGAGCGCTTTATGAGAACATGAGAAACCTCGAGACAGTCGACTTTCCAGGATCAAGTTTCTCAGTTAATTTTAAACGTAAGGGTGAGTTGTGAGTTGTGAGCAGTAGACGACGCTGTCGTCATAGTACCTGAGTCCATTCCAGCACCTTCCACTGACCGCAAGCCAACACGGAGCAGGCGTCTGTAGCAGGAGGTTTGGGGAGATGAGCACACCAGGAATCCTCCGCAACGCCGCCCTGAGTGTCACGACAGCTGACGTAGCGCATGCGTATGCCCTTCCCGCAGGTAGCGCTACACTGTGGCATAACACAAGACACGATGGCCGTTCAGATTAAAAATACACACACACACAAACACACACATTGTTTTGCACAAAGAAATAAAGGAAGTGGAGTTTGGAAAGTTGTGTACCTGAGTCCATGATCCAAAGCGCCACTGGGTTTTGTGGCCAGGATGAAGAACGGGTTTGGTGTCAGGAGAACGGGTGACGGGACACAAAGAGATTTCACAGTCCTGAGGAGGGAGAAAGAGAGAGAGAGAGAGAGAGAGAGAGAGAGAGAGAGAGAGAGAGAGAGAGAGAGAGAGAGAGGAGTAAACATATTTGTAGTAGCTGGGAATGCAAACTCTTATTTTTTTAATAGATATCATAGTATTACTGACTCACTCTCTGTCTGTCTGTCTGTCTGTCTGTCTGTCTGTCTGTCTGTCTGTCTCTCCCTCTCTCTATCTTTCTCTTTCTCTCTCTCTCACACACACACACACACACACACATACATACACATGCTCTCGCTCTTGTTTATTCCATACTTTTATTCCTGCTGTGACAAATTCTATAGGTCATGAATGACTGATTCACACACACACACACACACACACACACACACACACACACACACACTGTCTCACCTGTGTGTCAGTGGGGCGTGTCGCTGCGTTACAGTCAGTGTCATCCCTGACCAAGCCGGACGAGCTGACTACACACTTCACGACTCGTCTCTGATAGCCAGGGCCACAGGAGGTAGTGCACTAAACACACACACACACACACACACACACACACAGGAGACAGAAAGAAAGAAGGGTCAGCTAAGGACAACAGTCAACAGTTCTATCCTCCTCCATCCAGGAGCAACAACAGGCAGAAAGCTCTCTCTATTTTCCCCTCGTTCCTTTTCCGCCTCATTGAAGTCGATGAAATGAGGTCAGGCCCGAGTGCCGGCGTTTTCCGTCCAGCTCCATTTCACGCCTTCAAACGTATGTGTCAAGTGATGGATAAATCATCAGTCCGTGCTTGGGGGAAAAAAATCTGATTTCTGTCATACTCCTGAACTTGAATAGTATTTATCAACATTTTTTAGGTGGTGTGTTTAGGGCTTGAGTAAATATCCCCTCCTCTGTTGTTTTCGTTGTGTTTTTTTACATAGAAACATAAACTGCTTATGTTTGCTGTGTGCACATGAACACACATATAAACACACACACAAACACACACACACGCACACACAAGCAATGTAGATTCCGACGTTGTGTATAGTCAGTGATTTATGGGTTTTATTGTGTGAGTGTGAGGGGGGAAAAAAAGAGAGGTGTGTGTGTGTGTGTCCTCACCGGGCCCCAGGAGCCGAACTGCCAGGACGCGCACTCCTGCTGCTGACACGTCTGCACCGACTCCGGTTTGGTCGAGTCGCAGAAGCGCTCGTCCAGCCGCTCGTCTCCAAACTGACACCACGTCTGACGGTGTTTGTAGCCTTTCCCACACGTCACCAGGCACTGCATGAACACGTGAACACGTGCATATATAATTGACATTCTCGTATATGGATGTTCAAAAACAGAGGAAACTCCCACCTTAATAAATATAATAACGTGGATTTTTACTAAAGACACCCTAAAGGGCACTTTTCCTCATACACAGGAGAACCTAGAGGGCACTTCATCTCATTATCTGGTGTTTTGGAGAATGTACAGAGTACTTTGTCTTATTTTCTTAAATGTAAGAGCAGGTTTTATCTCATTTGCTTCTATGTCGGTACACCTAGAGGACACTTCAATCCATTTTCCTATGTGCAGGAGCACCTAGAGGACACTTCAATCCATTTTTCTTTGTGTAGGAGCATCTAGAGGGCACTTCATCCCATTTTCCTATGTGCAGGAGCACCTAGAGGACACTTCAATCCATTTTTCTTTGTGTAGGAGCACCTAGAGGACACTTCAATCCATTTTTCTTTGTGTAGGAGCACCTAGAGGGCACTTCAATCCATTTTCCTATGTGTAGGAGCACCTAGAGGACACTTCAATCCATTTTTCTTTGTGTAGGAGCATCTAGAGGGCACTTCATCCCATTTTCCTATGTGCAGGAGCACCTAGAGGGCTCTTCAATCCATTTTTCTTTGTGTAGGAGCACCTAGAGGGCACTTCAATCCATTTTTCTTTGTGTAGGAGCACCTAGAGGGCACTTCATAACATTTTCCTATGTGCAGGAGCACCTAGAGGGCTCTTTATCCCATTTTCCTATGTGTAGGAGCATCTAGAGGGCACTTCATCCCATTTTCCTATGTGCAGGAGCACCTAGAGGGCTCTTTATCCCATTTTCCTATGTGTTGGAGCATCTAGAGGGCACTTCATCCCATTTACCTATGTGCAGGAGCACCTAGAGGGCTCTTTATCCCATTTTCCTATGTGTAGGAGCATCTAGAGGGCACTTCATCCCATTTTTCTATGTGTAGGGGTACCTAGAGGGCACTTCATCCCATTTTCCTATGTGTAGGAGCACCTAGAGGGCACTTCATCCCATTTCCTATGTGTAGGGGCACCTAGAGGGCACTTCATCCCATTTTCCTATGTGTAGGAGCACCTAGAGGGCACTTCATCCCATTTTCCTATGTGTAGGAGCACCTAGAGGGCACTTCATCCCATTTTCCTATGTGTAGGGGCACCTAGCGGGCACATCATCCCATTTTCCTATGTGTAGGAGCACCTAGAGGGCACTTCATCCCATTTTTCTATGTGTAGGGGTACCTAGAGGGCACTTCATCCCATTTTCCTATGTGTAGGAGCACCTAGAGGGCACTTCATCCCATTTTTCTATGTGTAGGGGCACCTAGAGGGCACTTCATCCCATTTTCCTATGTGTAGGAGCACCTAGAGGGCACTTCATCCCATTTTCCTATGTGTAGGAGCACCTAGAGGGCACTTCTTCTATATTTATTTGCCTGTAGGGGAGTCTTTAAGTCACCGCATCTCATTTTCTTACCCTACAGGGTACTTTGTAATTTTTTTCTCACAGTTTTTTACATGCGGAGCCTTGAAGGCACATTATTATGTTTTATGTATTGGCAATTGCATTGCATTTTTATCCCTGGAGAATAAGAGAAGCAATTATGTAAGTAAAGTCGACATCTGTATTTAAAGTTTGTTGATTGATTTCACGATTTAAAGCCTGTACCTCTGACCACTCGCCAGTCCTCCATCTTGGACACTGGAACTCGTTGCAGGGCTGGACGACGTGCTTGTCTCTGGTGTTGCATTTCCCCTCGTCGTTCTCAGACGACTTACACACGGCAGTCCGACGGCGCGTTCCCCCTCCGCAACTTTTCGAACACTACCCAGACAGGACAAAGCCGTTTTAAGCACGATAATGTTTAATGCACGATAATGTTGTAAAAATGTCACACCAATGAGCAGAAGTGTGACGTTTGCTATTTTCCATCCTCACCTCTGACCAGGGCGAATACTCCCAGACGCCAGGGTTACAGTCACCATGACAAGCCTCCTTATCATCAGGTTTGTGCTGATGGCTGCAGTTTCTGTCATCAACTCTCTGGGTTTTACCGTCACTTGGGTTGAATTTAGCGCAGTAGATTTCCAGCGTGCGGTATCCCAGCCCACAGGTCGCCGTGCACTCGCTCTTACGGGCCACGTGCCACCTGGGAAATGAAGGTAGAGCTGTAGCTATAAAGCACTAAATCCAGGTCACAGTCTGAAGTCTGTTTCACAGACACATCCAAGCTGAGAAGAACTTTCTCGATAGAAAATACCGACAATATGTGCATTAGCAATTCATAATATACCATGAAAAAAAGTGGCCACAAATCCCTTTTTTTCCTTTAATCCCCATTACTTGCTGCACCATCACTAGCTTCCTGTTCACATATTTTGGTTCAAGTATCTAAGCAGTAATAAAAGACAGAGATTTGAGCCAACACACTAGGACAGAACTGGATCTACTGAGCAACCGCCATCATCGCTGAATACCTGAGCTCGCAGTCCACGTTGCAGGGTTCTGCGATGGTCGCCGGACGAGGTGAGCCGCTACACCTTTGATCCGAAACCACCACGTGGTCCGACTCTCGGTTGCACAGGATTTTTCTCTTTTGCTCCCCTGAGTGATGCAACAACAAAGAAAAGTGCTCTGATACATCACACACATTACAATCTACACAAAGTCACCGCATCAAAGGAAATAAATAAATAAATAAATAAATCCTAGAGACTCCTTCCAACGGAAGCTAAACATTTTCTTAAGAATTCTTTAGCAGTGTTGTTCCTGTCTCTGTTTCTTTTCTGTTGCACATTTATTCTTCAGCGTATCCAAATATCATGACAGATTTTCAATCTCGGAATATTCTAGACCATTAGATTTCTCAGCTCCGAGTTCGTACGAAGGCGGGATAGAGATCTGAATCAAAACCCCCACCGCACCCCCTACCCCCAGGAGAAAATAACAACCCAGAAGCCCAGATGTTTGGACTGTTTGTGCAATCTCGGTACTTTACAGTTTCAGTAGCCTCGCTGACCTCACCAAGAAACCTGAAACTCTCACGTGGGCATGTAGATAATAACACTAAATAGAAAGTTTATGTAAAACATTTGCTCACCTTGGCACAGGTGGCTACACTCCTGCCACGGGCCGTACGCGTCCCAGATGAACTGCTGAGTCACGTCTTCAATGGGAATGTTAAAGGAATACCTGACGTCCGGATTGAACAAGTTACCTACGGACAGAACCTGCGAGAAAAGTAAGAGAGAAAAATGATCAAACGTTTTAATAAGAGAAATTTAATACCGCATTAATATATCAAACAAAAGGAATGGAAACTGTCGCTTCAGAAATCCTTCAAAAACTTCACGGTTGACCGTCAAACAATAATTGAAACTGGAATTCCGTCCCATTCGGCTGAGCTCTACCTGGACGACGATCTCCTCCTCGATCCGTTCAGTGCAGTTGAGTCTCTCGACGACGTGGTCGGAGCCGCTGTACTCGAGGACGGCTCGGCCCACTTTGACTTCCCTTTTGAACATGCTGACCACAAAATCTCCATTGAGTAAATATTCTCCACGACTGTTGGCCACGGCTGAGGAGCAAAGAAAATAAAAGGGTTTATCGAACACAGATTATTACTTGAGGAGTTGAAAGAAAGGAGATGTAAGAAAATTAACTATACCTTTGTTTTACTTTGATTTACTTATCATTGATTTACTTTTTTTTTTTTTTTTATTAAGCTTTATCCGGGACATTTATTTATTTAGGATTTTTATTTATTTATTTAATTTTTTTTTTTACATTACCTTTTTGTTATATTTATCTTTTTTTTTTTTTCTTTTTTAATTTGAATGTCAAAGCACAAAAGCAGCTCCTCCAGATGACTAATAGCGCTGAACATGAAACGAAAATTGTTACTGAGTCATAAAGTGCAACAGCCAATCATGTTCTAATATGCAAATACGACACATGAATCATATGCATAAATACAAAGAAAAGGGGAGGAGCTTGTGAGATCTTCAGAGTGTACGTGTACGTAAAAACTGTAGATGATTCTATGGCTTTTTTCCAAGACAAATAACAGGTAATAATATTATATTAATTAACGTTTATTTATTAATTTTATATATAATCATTTATGGACAGATTCAATCAAGATGGATTTTTTTACTTTGCGAAAAAATACGAGCAATGCACCCCCCAAATAAATAAATAAATCCTTTTTTAAATTATTATTAATTATTATTGTGATGACGTCACAATAAACCGAGTCTAAGATAATTACCTCTTCTATTGGCAGATTATTTTGTCATTTTTTGCAGTGTGTGTGTGTGTGTGTGTGTGTGTAAAAAGCATGTGAGAGTATGAGAGAACGTTTATAGCTGCTATAATGTAACCGTTAAGAAAAACTCACCCCTATTTTGGATGTTCAACACCATTAAACGTCACCATAAATGGATAAGAAGTAGCAGATGCTGTTATTCGAAAAGCATCGACTTTGAAGTTCATTGTTCAGCGCACCGCTTCACCAAGCCGTCAGCAATTATTTTCCTAGACCCGAGTGCCTCCTTTATATACGTTATGTAGGAACGAGTCACACAGAGTAGCAGGGTTAGACTCAGTTTTTGGTGAGGCTTGGCTGAAACACTGAGCGGAAAACGTGCACGCTTTATTTTATCGAAGGCGCAGTGACATAGAATGAAGCTAATTGGGCTAAAGTAGTTCGACATTCCTCCGAGGAGCCGGCTGTTCCTTTACTGCACACATTCACATCCACTAATGCGATTATGTCGTTTATTTCCTGCATTACTTTCCTCATCACTTCACACATCACATATCCCAGACATTTCTGCAACTTACACACGCACACACCGTTATCATTTCCAGGGCACAGTGACCCGCTCGTTCTACAAGCCGAGGACAGCTTCTTCTGAGGCTTTCCGGAAAGTTCTGGTCCATTAAACGCGTGAGCATGTGCTCAGCACACGATTTGCACGATAGACAGCTGGCAGGAAGCCGACTAACTCAAATTGAAAGTCAGACAAAAGCTCGGTCGATTTATAGAAGCTCTCGTGTGACATCATGACACTCTGGACTTTTATGCAATTTTCTCTTTTCTGTAGAGACACAATAACGCTACACGCTGACGAGTGATAGCAAGAATCAGCTCCGAGGTGCTCGTTATGTTCTGGAATAATTTTTGGAGAGTTGGTAACCGAGCATCAGGTGGAAGGATTTTTCCTACCAACTCGAAGTTTATGGAAGTCATAATGCAGCAGACTGAATCCTGGAGTAACCTGCTTCTATTTAGGCACATTATTTATTTAAAAAAAACACTAGGTTTCCTCCAGCACCCAAAAGCACCTGGTCTATAGAACCCAGAACCGCTGACCGTCCAATGTCCATCTCATTTTCTCCTAACGATTCAGCTTGTATTGTTTTTTTTAGGTGTACGACCCCTTTAAGAGAACCCATGCACATGATCGTCTAAGCTACGTCCGTGTATTCTAATTTTATTCCAGGCGCTCGGCCGCTCGTCTCCTTTTTTCCTCTGAACCCGGGAAGTCTCTATGTTTCACGTTGTCCTAGGACTGAGTCAGACGTGTGACGGAAAATAAAGTTTCCTTCTGTTTGGAGCAGGGGGTGATAAAGGATATGTCATTGTATCCTTTGAGGAAGTGAAGTGTATTGTTGGTGACACCCACGCATGACAATTACAAAGGAAATCCAGTGCGTTTCCATATAAAGACGTTTATTAGCCTCGAAGCTGCACACAGACCAATTATAGTTTCTATGTTTTGCAACCTCGTGAATCTTAATGAAGATTTGCTAAGCACAAGCAGACGGAAAATCTTACGTCTTTGTCTGAGCTCAACTCACCGAGGTAGTTATCATCCTCTGGTTTTTCTGAGTAGCTGTGCTGTCGCACGTCTATGTTGGTAGCACCGCTGGGGATTCGCACGACAACGTTGTAACCTGTGAAGGAGAGACGCGACGAAATAACTAAAGTTCTGAGTGGCTGAATGAGAGAATAAGAGATCGAGTGAGTGAGTAAACGGGTTTATGAGTAAGTAAGAGATGCGTGAGTGAGTAAGTGAAAGGATGAGTGATTAAGAAAGTGAATGAAAAAACGGAAACGCGAGTAAATGAAAGACGGTGAGTTTATAAGAGTGTGAATAACGGCAGAAAAGAATGAGTTCAAGAATGAGTGAGTGAGTGAGTGAGTGAGTGAGTGAGAGAGTGAGTGAGTGAGTGAGTGAGTGAGTGAGTGAGTGAGTGAGTGAGAGAGTGAGTGAGTGAGTGAGTGGATGAGTGAGTAGATTCTCAAAGGGCAAGTGTGAGAATGAGCAAGTGAGTGATTGAAATAGAGTGAATGAGTTTGTGAGTCAGTGAGTGAGTGAGAGAGTGAGTCAGTGAGTAAGTGAGTCATTGAGTCAGTGAGTGGGTGAGTGAGTGAGTGAGTCATTGAGAGAATGAGTGAGTAGATTCTCAAAGGGCAAGTGTGAGAATGAGCAAGTGAGTGATTGAAATAGAGTGAATGAGTTTGTGAGTCAGTGAGTGAGTGAGTGAGTGAATGAGTTTGTGAGTCAGTGAGTGAGTAAGTTAGTGAGTTTGTGAGAGTGAGTGAGTCACTGAAAGAATGAGTGAGAGAGTGAGTGAGTGAGTCAGTGAGAGTGAGTGAGTCATTGAAAGAATGAGTGAGAGAGTGAGTCAGTGAGTGAGTCAGTGAGTCATTGAGAAAATGAGTGAGTGAGTGAGTCTGTGAGAGTGAGTGAGTCATTGAAAGAATGAGTGAGAGAGTGAATCAGTGAGTGAGTGAGTGCGTAAGTGAGTCATTGAGAGAATGAGTGAATAGATGCTCAAAAGGCGAGTGCGAGAATGAGCAAGTGAGTGATTGAAATAGAGTGAATGAGTTTGTGAGTCAATGAATGAGTCAGTGAGTGAGTAAGTGAGCCATTGAGTGAGTCATTGCGAGAATGAGTGAGTGAGTGAGTGAGTGAGTGAGTTTGTGAGTCAGTGAGTGAGTAAGTTAGTGAGTTTGTGAGAGTGAGTGAGTCACTGAAAGAATGAGTGAGTGAGTGAGTGAGTGAGTGTGTGAGTGAGTGAGTGAGTGAGTGAGTGAGTGAGTGAGCTGTAATGAATTTACTAAAATGCGAATGAATGAAATCATAACGAAATGGTTATGCAATTAACCATTAACCGAAATGGTTAATGGTTAATGGTTAAACGAAACTTTTTTTAACATTGTAATATAAACACAACTAAAACTCCTACCGTAGTGCACCGTATTTAACGTCCCTGCCACTGTCTTACAGGATGAGTTGTCTCCCCCACACACTCCGCATTTATCTCTCCTGGCCTTGGAGTTTAAAATATGGTCACAACCTGCTTGCTGCAGAGACACAGTGCAAATATGGAAGAGAAGTCAACACTAAAGCACGATGAATTACGGTCTGTGATGGAAGTTTAGAGACACAAACTGAAGCAGCATGCAATGTAACACTAATATTCGACTCACATGAGAATGCAGATTGATTCATGGAGTATAACAGTAAATATGGTAAGTACATGGTGTACTGAGCACCACTGGAGAACCTGTCACACCTCTGAAGAGTGACGATTCATCACAAACATCACACTCACCCTGCACAGGCCCTGCACACAGATGTCGTTGGTATCTGGGCCACATGGCGTGCCATCGATCACTCGATCCTTCAGCTGATAGTAGGCTGTGTTTCCTGCCACTCTGCAGAAGAGCTTGCAGCGGTCCTTCATTAGAACTACATGGAAATAAACAAAAAAACAGAACAAAATGCAGGAACGTCAACACACCAGGATTATAGAAGCTTTTCTGTCTGAGATTCAGGAGTTTCTCTTGAACAAGAACTGAACAGAAATAAGAACAGAAATAATTCTTCCTTCCTTCCTTCCTTCCTTCTTTCTTTCTTTCTTTCTTTCTTTCTTTCTTTCTTTCTTTCTTTCTTTCTTTCCTTCCTTCCTTCCTTATTTCCTTCCTTCCTCCCTCCCTCTCTGTCTATTCCTATCTTCTTTTGCTTCCTTCCTTCCTTCTTTTCTGTCTATTCCTTCCTTCCTTCCTTCCTTCCTTCCTTCCTTCCTTCCTTCCTTCCTTCCTTCCTCTGTCTCTCCCTCTCACCCTTTCTCTCTATTCTTCCCTTTCTCTTCCTTCCTTCCTTCCTTCCTTGAACAAGAACTGAACAGGTTCGATTCACAACAAAAAAATCTTTCTTTCTTTCTTTCTTTCTTTCTTTCTTTCTTTCTTTCTTTCTCTTTCTTTCTTTCATTCCTTCCTTCCTTCCTTCCTTCCTTCCTTCCTTCCTTCCTTATTTCCTTCCTTCCTCCCTCCCTCTCTGTCTATTCCTATCTCCTTTTGCTTCCTTGCTTCCTTCTTTTCTGTCTATTCCTTCCTTCCTTCCTTCCTTGCCTCCTTCCTTCCTTCCTTCCTCTGTCTCTCCCTCTCAAACTTTCTATTCTTCCCTTTCTCTTCCTTCCTTCCTTCCTTCCTTCCTTCCTTCCTTCCTTCCTTCGTCTCTCCCTCTCACACTTTCTATTCTTCCATTTCTCTCCCTTCCTTCCTTCCTTCCTTCCTTCCTTCCTTCCTTCCTTCCTTCCTCACTTTCTTTCTTTCTTTCTTTCTTTTTGAACAAACACCACTTCTCAGGTTCCTGAGCTACAATAATGATAAAACTGTATCCAACTACCACAGTAAAAGAGAAGAACTTACTTCCGCTGTACTTTGGCACCCAGCGCACGTTTGGAGGTAGACCGTTGATGTTAAAATGGCGGCCGTCGAAAGCAGCGCACTGCTCGTCTCTGAAATCTCTTCTCTGTATTGAACACGGCTCCGAGTTGCAGGAGCGGAACTTCATTCTGCGCCCCACACAATACTGTCCTCCGTTCCTTGGTCTAAACGAAGCCATACACATTGGATGGTCATAGAGATATTTCTGGATAACTTCTCATGAAATTACCAAGGTAACCAAAATGAAGCATCAAAAAAAATGTAAAACCAAACCAACAGTCTGTAACACTTACGCAGGTCTGTTGCAGTCCCGGGTGGCGATCTTGATGCCTCCTCCACACGTGCGTGAGCAGGAACCGAAGGGACTCCACACGCCCCATTCTCCATCCATCGGCCCCAAGTCATGCTCCTTGGGGATGCAGACACCATGTTTACAGTGCTGTTTAGAGAAAGAGAGAGTGAGAGAGAGAGAGAGAGAGAGAGAGAGAGAGAGAGAGAGAGAGAAAGACACTGATTAACACTGATTAATTTAAGCTTGGTATAATCTATAGTAACTTTTTCTTTTAAGGCAGAACCAGAGTTAGGGGTGTTCTGTGCAAATATACGGCATGTAAACAATACCGAGGAGTCCCTAACTTGTTAGGATTAGTAATTGCACTGGAGCTCGACTCCCACTAACTGAAAGGATGAGGAGGAGTTTCAGTTCTGTGAGAATGGCAGGACATTTACTGTATATTACAGGTTCAAATAATAGTCTATTAATTTGAATACTTGCCCTTCCTTGACCACAGACGGTGCCGTCCGCCCAAGGCATGTGTTGGGTCCGACAACCACGCTGAGCTCCTTCTGGACTCGTGCACCAAAGCCGGCGACACTGCATCTGGAGAACACACACACACACACACACACACACACACACACACAAATTTAGCCTTTAGTACCACCCCCTTATAAACATACACATTTTACACACAAACACACACATGCCCACATAGAAGGTAAATGGGGACATATGACATATCTAGTACTTTTGGGGACTGTTTCCAGAGGGATTACAGTAAAAATTAACAATTATGTGTTATTTGAAAGCCACAGGAAAACACTCAGAAACACTCAGAAATGTTTCAATTCAAATGTTTTTTAAACACCTGAAAATTTTACTTCACTTTGGGGACAAAGTTGAACACGCACAAATCTGGATTTGCAGACATTTTAGTACTTATTGTCCACATACACACTCACACTCACACACACAGTCAGCCTTCACTACCACCTCTTCATAAACATACACAAATTACACATATTACACATATTACACGCACACACACACACACACAGAGTAACTATCCCTACTCGTAGGGCTTTACCCTTTAAACAAACACTTCAAATGCCACTGACTAAATCTATCACACTGTGCTCTTGAACAATGTTATGTAACTTCTACTTAGAAATGGAGCCTAAAATAGCTTCTCTTCATCTCTCTGTCCATGTAGAGAGCAACAAGAGCAACATCACAGCATGGATGTTAAATACGTTCAAATTTATTCTAAGGCATATGGTCAGAACAGACAGCCTGAAATCATTCCACAAATTATCATGTGGCTGCTGGGTTGGTTATCGATACGGAGGTTGAGCTGTAATTACGCTGTCATTCATGTTGTACTGAGACTTTTTTTTTAACCAATTTATCTACACATTTTGTGGTTATAACTACATAGTGACTTGATGTGAATTTACCTTTGACTTACTAAGTCAAAATAAAAGTTGTTATCAAAGTTAAAATGAACCAAAATAACAGAGTAATGCAGATATTCCCAACGGTATTATGTGGCTTCGACGGTCGTTATAGCTTTAGATTATTTCTAGCTATCGTCTGGATTTCTTTGCAGCAGAGTTTATTGTTAAAAGTGATTTATATAATAACATAACATAACAATTATATGATAATTGCATAGAATTGAATATTCTTTGGGAGCACGGTGGCTTAGTGGTTAGCACGTTCGCCTCACACCTCCAGGGTTGGGGGTTTGATTCCCGCCTCCGCCTTGTGTGTGTGGAGTTTGCATGTTCTCCCCGTGCCTCGGGGGTTTCCTCCGGGTACTCCGGTTTCCTCCCCCGGTCCAAAAACGTGCATTGTAGGTTGATTGGCATCTCTGGAAAATTGTCCGTAGTGTGTGAGTGTGTGAGTGAATGAGAGTGTGTGTGTGTGTGTGTGTGTGTGCCCTGCGATGGGTTGGCACTCCGTCCAGGGTGTATCCTGCCTTGATGCCCGATGATGCCTGAGATAGGCACAGGCTCCCCGTGACCCGAGGTAGTTCGGATAAGCGGTAGAAAATGAGTGAGTGATGAGTGAATGAGTGAATATTCTTTTCCGATATTTTATACAATCAAATGTTCCCAAATTGCTTTCCTTTGATTTTTTTTTTTAATGATTCTTTGATGTAGTACCCTTACCATATATGGGCAGACCTGTGTCCCAGGGCCAAATATGAGTTCACATTGTTGATTGACGCTGTATATGCGCCCGGGGAGCTGCTGGGGCAGGGGGTATGGCCTGGACACGGGTTCGTCCAGCAAGCACTCTCCGTACCCTGTGCTAATAAGAAATGATGGGGAAAAAAGACGATTTCAAGAAGAAAACAAAACAGACAAGAGACAAACAAAACACAAAGAAACACCCCTTGAGTTTGTGTTGATGTGACCGGATGCCTAGTTTAATTTAAATCTTTGGTGGACTGGAGCTGATTGAACGAATTGAGGTAATTGGGTGAAATATTTCTTTCTCACAGAGCTTCCAACTGTGTGGAAGGAAGTCACGGTCACAGGAAGCCACCAGTGTGTATACAGTGTGCGGTACGTACTCGAGGAACTCTGTGATGTATTTTCTGCTGCATTTGGACCACATCCAGGGGTTGGTGTAGTAGTTGAGTGTTGGGGCCATCACATGCTGCTGAACCTTAACCCCATCCTCTTTACACTTATTACTGTCATCATGGGGCATATTGAACCTGCAGAACACAACGTACAGACGTCAGCAACACTTTCGATAGATTTATAGATGGGGAAGCTTTCTAGTCAACGTTTGGATTCTCGCTGCATTTCAGCGACCAGATGGCCAGAACAGTATCGCGAGCTGTTTGTGAAGCTGGTTGAAAGGAGGTCATGCAGGGAATGGAGACGGCAGGAGAGAGGTGTGATGTGTACAGCTTTGCACCTTATAGCGCCAGGAGCTCAATCCCCTGCTCAGCCTACAGCAGTGAGGTCACAGAAATCCACCGGATAAGAAAGGAATTCAAAAATCCCATCTTGGGCATGCAGTGGAAATAAATGAATGATTATGCTGCAAAAGGCTACAGTGAGGAAAGGCATATCTGTATTTTTAAAATCTATGGAGGGGATAAAAATACTTGAAGTGACGTGACATACGGCTAAGTACGGTGACCCATATTCAGAATTCGTTCTCTGCATTTAACCCAAGGTGCACACACCCGGAGCAGTGGGCAGCCATTTTATGCTGCGGCGCCCGGGGAGAAGTTAGGGGGGGATTTGGTGCCTTGCTCAAGGGCACCTCAGTCGTGGCCGGCCCGAGACTCGAACCCACAACCTTCGGGTTACGAGTCAGACTCTCTAACCATTAGACCACGACTTCCCCTATTGCTACTTGAGTATTCACAAAAACGGTTTAGTTCCAAGTCTTTAATGGTAGAAAAGTGGTTAGGATACAAAGACTGCACATTTTGCCTTATCTGTGAAATTATCCTGGTATGCACAGGTATTACAGACTTGTACAGGATGATGTTTCCTTTAGACATGATCACAGTGATCACTGATGATGTTAGAGAATGATGCAATGTCTGTCAGAGGAATCATGGACAGTGGGACCAGTGGATATCAAGGAGACTAGCAAGAGAGCATAAGAAAAGATTTGTAGAGAACATCTGGGCAAAGAAGAAGGCTGGAGGTTAGAACAAAAAGAATTGTTAAAATGTACAACATGGAAGGGTAAAACTCCTTCGGGTTGTCCCTCTGAGGAAAGCCTACAACATGGTGTTCCAACTTGGTGTCACTTACACATGGCCGAGCTCGTGAGCGATGGTGAAAGCCGTACTGAGGCCACTATCTTCACTGATGCTGCAGCTCCTGTACGGATCACACACTGTGCCTAACTCTGCAAGACCTGCCAAAGCAGAGAAGAACATATGTTGTGACTGTACTCTTATTATATAGTTGATATCTGGGGAAAAAAACACATAAAAAAAACTATAATTACCTAAAGTGTCACACTTGTCTTTTGCTCTACAGATGTCCTGCCTGTAGAAATACACAAGGTACTTTTATACATAGCGCAGGTACACCTGAGCTGTTATACACACACACCTTAACAGTTTTCTACAATTCAACAGTTCTAAATAACACATATATCTGCTGAAATTCAGATTTAAACTTCCCTTTGAATATGACAACCAACTTTGCTCTGTAAATGTTATGTAGTGTTATGCTAAGTGCCCTAGTTAGCCAGGTTAGCATTTTTAGCTAACCTTTCCTGCTAAGAGGAAGTAAAAGCTGCGGGACCTGGTGATGAGGATAGCCGTGTCATAGTGGTCGTGGTGCTCGTCGTCAAGGTTGTTCTGATCCAGCTGCCAGACACAGAAGTTCTTTAAAGTGGTTTGTGCATTGAAAGAGATAACTGGACCCTTCTGTGTAGAGAGAGAGAGAGAGAAAGAGAGAGAGAGAGAGAGAGAGAGCGATGTATAGATCACTATCCAGGCTGCAAGCTAGTAAAGATAAGCCCAGAGAATGTTGAGAGTCTGTTATTTTACCAGCTCATTGTTTATGATGACTAGCTTCACAATGACAATGTTGATCAGATTGCCAATGCTGGGATCCTTATAGATCGAGGAAACCTGGATGAAGACAAAGCAGGAACAGGCAGTTGACTGGGAAAATAGCATTTTGGTCAGGTGTCTGTTCTTAGATAGATTTGGTCTTGATTTCATATCACAATGCTAGTAATAAAAAGACAAAAATGCATGACAGTGAGCTCCAGGGAGCTCTGATTCTACGCCTGAAATCCATTTGTCCCGGGATAACGCTAATAAACGCAGCTGTGTGAACGTAAGATTCTCAAGAAGGGGCTCATACAGCAGTTCTATTTATAATACAGATGGTCAGCTGCTGCAGAAATATTTCTCGGCTGTTGAAAAAGTTGATTGCGCTCCCAGAAACCTGCGGAGAGTGCAGCCGGTGCCAAGACAGAAGTAGGTCAACTTCACCTCGCTGGCAGCCATGCAAAAAAAGCTTCTGAAACATGCATTTTATGTGACCATTCCTGATTTTATTCCACCCTTTTACACATTTACAGATTCATATTTTTCTGATGATGTTGTGTTGTATGCCTGGATTTAGATCGAGAAAGAACTTACTATAGACATTAAGGTCAGAACATAGTGCTGGAGATTGCTCCTGTGATGCTCCACCATCTTGTAGTCAGCAACGACCATGATTTCCACAAAGCGTGGGTAGGAAAGGAAGCGCTTTCTTCTCCGGTGAGGTCCTGAGTCGGTGCTGCTGTCGTTAGCTGATGGCTCTTTGTCTTCTGTTGAGGGGAAAGAGCCTGAGAGAACCCCTGCGCTGAGACGCTCCAGGTCAGACAACAAGCTCCCAAACACAATGTTTTGCTCAGAATCATGACCTGGAATATAAACACACACATTATAAACCATCTCTGCTATACTAGTAGCAGCAACGATCCAGCTAGCATTCTAAAGAGTTCTTCCTCTTATTTGTCTACACAGAACCAGAAAACTCTGCCTTTCAGAGTGGAACTCTTTTAGAAAGGTACAACACTGGGCTTTTCTCCATCACCCCCTTATGACATGGCAAAGCTAAAACTATTAAACATCCAGAGAGGAATTACCCACAATGCTGTTCGACTACAAGCTGATTGTGGTGCAACACCACCTCTGCTTAAAAAAAGCGATTTCATCATTTGGTAGCCTCCTAATTAACTTATGATGCACTGAATTCTGGAACTCTGAGTCCCATGTTTGCAAGATGGATGATTCATTAATTAATATGGTGTTGAATGTGATACAAAGAAAATGATCCGATAAAATGCCAAAGGAAAAAGTGCTAATAAACACAATCACTAACAAATTATTCATTCATTCATTTTCTACCGCTTATCCGAACTACCTCGGGTCACGGGGAGCCTGTGCCTATCTCAGGCGTCATCGGGCATCAAGGCAGGATACACCCTGGACGGAGTGCCAACCCATCGCAGGGCACACACACACACACACACTCTTATTCACTCACGCACTCACACACCACGGACAATTTTCCAGAGATGCCAATCGACCTACCATGCATGTCTTTGGACCGGGGGAGGAAACCGGAGTACCCGGAGGAAACCCCTGAGGCACGGGGAGAACATGCAAACTCCACACACACAAGGCGGAGGTGGGAATCGAACCCCCAACCCTGGAGGTGTGAGGCGAACGTGCTAACCATTAAGCCACCGTGCCCCCCCCAACAACTTATTGGAATTGCAAAAGTACCACAATGACCAACAAATTAGAAATCACCACATATCAGAAATATTTCAATATAAACATATTTAATGAGTTTCACCTTGGAGTATTACTTTCAGAGCTCAGCACAAGGGTTTGAAGAATCCACACTGCATCAAACTAAGGTTTATACATTGTTGTGAACTCTGCTGTTTAACCAAATGCTCCAATCCCGTAGCCTTGTATCGGACAAACCTTCAACTGTGCTTCATTTGAAAGACAGCAGACACAAACAACAGGCATGGGCTCTCGGGTAAAGTGTTTATCGTTGTTAATGGAACGAGAAGAAAAAAGTTTTGTGGTGAAGGTTGAGGTTTCATCTGCTATGAGACAAAGTATGAAGTCAGGTTCATGCTAGGTGAAGTTGGCATCCGGCCTTAAAAGGCTTTAAACCGTTACAGCCCTGGGATACGACAAGGGTTTTATCCTTGGCTAAAAGTATACAGTACGTCCTAAAGACGGCTATAGAGCAGGAACAGTTTTGCCTTTCGCAAAACAATGGAACCAAACACCAAATTCTTGTAACATCACACCGACACCTCCAAAAATGAGACAAGCACAAAAGTCAACTTGTTTTTTTTTTTTTTTGCTTTTTTTTGCCGTCTGTGTTTGAAGACAATGAAACTTATCCTCCTGCTAAAAAACAGGAGCCACAATAGTCCTTTCATAAACCTTCCAATTTTCTTCAACACGCTTTGCACCCCAGTGAATTCTGGGAAATTTATTTTTTCTTCTGCCTATCACAACATGGCAGGCAACACAAATGGGTTTATGAATAAACAGCAGTGTGTCGGCGTCCTGCACTACATTACACACCATTAAAACATTTATTTTCATAGTGATGACTCGGCAAATGCTTCAGACCGTTCAGCTGTTCAGCATTCTGCCTCAGAGCTGCTTGCTGCGGCACGGGGGGGTATTGTGCCTATCAGGTTCCCTTATCTGCAGGCCACAGGAAGTGCAAGAGTCAACAGGATTCTGTGGCAATAAACTGAGATGTTATGTGATACAAGAAACTTTTGGAATGATTCTTTCCTGCTGCACTAAACAAAAAAAAAGGCCATTTATATTCTGAGGCATTCTTTTGAAAATAGCAATGAAATAGTTCAGAAATAGGACTGGAATTTTTTTATGGCAGTTTCTCTGAACATTACAGGTCTGTAATTACAAAAGAAGCATAAATCACATCATAGCACAAGCCTAATAGCGCACATATTACTTTTGCTAACATCTTATTCTTTCTCATATATATTTCTCCTTTTTGATTTTCTGTATTTTTTTGCAGGACTTGAACATTTTTCCTATTTTTACTGTCGAAAACTAATATACTTTTAACAAAGACTCTATCAGAAACCAAGCAAATGAAACCTAAGGAAGGTTATTGCTAATTAAGTCAGCTGAGGTAGCATACAGTATATTAATGCTTACTGATGAGGTAATATAGTTTAATGCTAAGTGAGCTAAGGTAATATAGTTTAATGCTAAGTGAGCTAAGGTAATATAGTTTAATGCTAACTGAGTGATTAGAGATAATGAATATCAATGCTAACTGAATGATCTGCGGTAATATAGTTTAATACTAAGTGAGCCAAGGTAATATATTTTAATGCTAACTGAGTGATTAGAGATAATGAATATTAATGCTAACTGAATGATCTGAGGTAATATAGTTTAATGCTAAGTGAGGTAAGGTAATATAGTTTAATGCTAACTGAGCTGAGGTAATATAGTTGAATGCTAACTGAGTGATTAGAGATAATGAATATTAATGCTAACTGAATGATCTGAGGTAATATAGTTTAATGCTAAGTAAGGTAAGGTAATATAGTTTAATGCTAACTGAGCTGAGGTAATATAGTATAATGCTAACTGAGTGATTAGAGATAATGAATATTAATGCTAACTGAATGATCTGCGGTAATATAGTTTAATGCTAAGTGAGCTGAGTTAATATACATTAAAAATGTATTTATATATTTGTTAATTAAAGATTAATGCTAATTATTGTTATTATAGGTTAGTGCTAATAAAAAGTGAGCTGAGGCAATGAATGCTCTGGGGCTAGATTAGTGCATAGATCTTAGCAAGCTGGCTTAGCAAACTAACACCTAGTAAATGCCACTGTAGATGTGTAAGCAATGTCCTGCTGTGACATCAGTGCAGCACACAGCCACTAACTTCTAATGTACCTGAAAATATGTATGTATGTATACGTATTTAAAGCACTTCATACAAGATTTGTCCTTGAAGTTCATTTGTAAAATAACAATGCCTCGGTTGTATATTGGTCTATAAAGTTCATCTGTGGAACTTGAGCAAGACTCCTGAAAGGTGTTTAGCATTTATGAGTGTTATATTAAGACAGATATAAAATGCAACTTTCTTACCTGCAGTATCACATGCCGCCGTGTCATCTTTTTCTTCATCTTTGGCCGTCTTGGGTACATCTTTTCTGTACACAATATGAGGTTTGATGTGTTCTTCTTCATAATGTTCGCCATTGTAGCTGTGAAGAGGCTCCACGAAATACTCGCCTTCTGATGACCTGAAAGTGCCAAGCTGGAAAAGAACAGCGGCACTTCAAATGGAGCGTGCCCACAGAGGTGTGTACATTCCACAAGTTGTTGTTAATTGCCCTTGTCTTTTACCCCAGACCCCCTACCCACCCCAAACGACCACCCCACCTCCTATACCCCACCACCATCTTTATGTCCTGCATAAATGATTTTGCAATTACAAAAGGCTGACATACGTTGCATGCGTATAGGCAAACTGGCCTCCGTAGGGAAGAAACGTAAGCGATGATTATCAGGAACTGATGGTGTTGTGTGATTTTTATGTTGTGAAAGCCGATGAGGGGGAAAAGTGCTGACACTGGAGATGTGAGGCCAGCATTCCTTTATAAGAAGTGTGCTTTCTCGCACCGTGAAGAAAGTGAGAGAGTGAATCTATGCAAGAAAATAAGAACTCAGAACTGCAATCTTTGAGAATGTTTTGCATCACAATACCTCGTCTCAAATGGAAGCGAATGAAGGTTCAGGCCAGAGTTACACAAGATTGTCCTCCAGTGCTTCAAAGTATCTATCTATCTATCTATCTATCTATCTATCTATCTATCTATCTATCTATCTATCTATCTATCTATCTATCTATCTATCTATCTATGCAGCTTGTAAAGTTTGGTCATGACTTGACTCAAATAAAAAGCATATTTAAATCATGCTGAAATAAAATACTGTAGTATAAGTAAATAAAACAGCACTTAAAACAGTTATACAAATGATCCAAAACAAAAAATAATAATAAATGTGACAGACTATCACAGATACTTTGCAGAAGATCCTAATTACTATCTTAGTTATATAACAGTTGAAGGATATTATCTCCTCCCACACCGTCACCGTCACAATAGCATCACAAGCCAGTGTTATGCAAAAGCGATTCATTGTCATTGGATACTCATTGCATACTCATGTGTGCTACTGAAGTCCTTTCAATTTAATTGCCCTCACTTCTTTAAGTGCATGTGTAAAGAACGTGCGACAGCACGACTCTTTCTAAGAACCGGAGCGAAAGTACAGGAAGCTGTGAGGAGCGTTCCAACAATAACAGTGCTCTGGAGAGCGCTAGAATCCCACGTCAAAGCACACGTCTGTGTTTGTTACTCAGCAAATTTGACCATGAGCCCAGTCCACTTTCCTATTTGCCAGTCTAATAAACCTGGCCTTATAGTAGTCAGTCATCGCTGGTAAAATTATTCAGGTGGTCTTAATTTTACCTCAGAGAACCACAATCAGACGTACTTTAAATACATTATAATGGATTTTTGTTTTCTTTGAGGGGTCTTCTGTTGGTGGCTCCCTCAAAAATCAATGCTCATACATTTCATTTATTAGTGTACTATAGTTGCTATCAGCTACGTGACATCATAACCCTCTTATAACACCTTAAAAAACTGCAAGCAAAGTCAGATTTAATGCACTTTTATGAATTTTACATTTTGAGACCAGCACTACTGATTAAAAATCCATAATGCATATGCAAATTGCTACAAAGTGTCCTGCATGTTCATGAATAATTAATCATTTTTTATAAATGGTTTAATCTTGGTCAGGTTCAGGTTTGTGGTGATCTGCAATCCCTTATGACTACATTATAACCAGTTATGAATGTGTATAAAGGTCATTGGAGATTAGAGATTTTTTAACTTAAGGTTAAAAAAAGCCAAAAACTAGAGAGAAATACATAATTTTTCCAAACGCATTCACCTTGTGTAAGCACTTTATTTTGGTCAGGGTCTTGGCAGTACTAGAGGTTATCCCCTGGGTTAACCCATAGCACATACACAGCAAGCTGATGTACAAATTACTGCATCAATGCAAGTATATTATAGAATATTTATTCAGTTCCTGGCTGTAGTCAGTGGTGTGTTACAGGCTTAAAAACACCACAAAAAAAGTTGCTTCATTAAATTAATTACAGAAAATAAGTTGGGTAAATGATAGTTTGGATGTTAAAGTTTCATGCAACTGAGATGTAAATAATCAGGGAATTTTGTGTCCTTGAACAATGGCCTTAGCCTTCAGCAGCTCAGTTCAGTGTGTGGATTTCATCCTGCAAACGTGAATGTTATGATTTACGATAAGCATGCATTTTGTTAACAACTACAGCATACAGGTGCAATACAGGTGTGTTTACTAGATTAATGGTTTAAGAATAATGTTTAGAAAGGCACAAGTGATGGTATCTGATGGTACTGAAGAAAGTCCCAAGATAAAGTTTTGATTGAAAGGACAGGTAGGCTGCATATAAAGATGTGACATGGGCTCTCAGTACAACTTCCAGGGCTGCCCTAACAGCTTAATAGACCATTGTAGTTCCCTAGGTTCCCCCTGGGATTGTATACCCACCCCAGCCTTTACAGCACTACTGGCTGAGGGTGATTGTACAGCAGCTGCTACAATTGCACACAGTGAGAGGCTATGAAGACTATGCAGGTAGTGTTTCTGCCCCGCAGCTTCATGATACATGGTTTGATCTGAGCTCAGGTGTCTGTCTGTGATAATCCCATGTTCTCCCTTAGGTTCCCTGTTTTTTTCCCCCCAGCTTCCATAACCATGCAAGTATGTAACCATGCAAGTGATTTTGCTATTCTGAATAGTCCTAGGTGTAAATTTCTGGGTGCATGGTGGCCTTATGGACTGGTGTCCTAACCAGGGAACCGGACCAGGATAAGAGGATGAATGAATGAATGAATGAATGAATGAATGAATGAATGAATATTTCAGTTTGTTTCTTCACAATCTGCGCCTCTTGGAAACGCACTTTCACATGCAAATGATCACACTGCGTCCTTCATTGACTTTTAGCACCTTTTTTTAAACACGTGTATTCCCTTCTTTCAAAAGGAAAAAAAAAAAGGTTAAAGCCACTTACCAGGCCGGAACAGAGGCTGATGACGGCGGAGTGCTGCTTTTCTCCGTTGACGTGTCCATTATAAAAACAGTGTCGGTACATCGTTTCCACTTCATCCTCTGCATCCTCCTCCTCGTGCGTTCGGTTGCTCGTGCCAAGGACGGTTACGGTATAAAGCGGCGCAATAAATCCCGCCTCGAGCGTCAGGTTAAGGTGATAGTCACGACCAAATGCGGAGAGTCTGTAGTGCACGTGCTCGGATTCCCAGTGTCCCGGTTCCGTTTCCTTGTCGACGCTCCGTTTCTTGCGTTTGAAGTGCGCGTTCAGGGGCAACGCATCTCCGGCCTCGGTCACTCTGATAGGCGTCACGATCTCGTGCGCTCCGGTGTGCACCAGTGATGTTGCTGTGGATATGAGTGCAGAGATTAACGTTTAAATCGATTGGATTATCTTCGTCTAACACCAAGCTTAGTATCAGACTTCACAGCATAATAAAGCGCAACAAGTTTCCGATCTCTGGGGTCTAAGTAAAACTTTTCACACCCCTACAATCTCAGAAAAAAGGTAATAATCTGGTCTCTGGGGTGTGTGTATATTTACCACGGATCTTTTACATGCACGTAATGTAAAAGCGCAGTGATCAATCACTAAAGGTTTAATATCGCGCATCTTGGTATTGAATGTGTCGATAATACCGTGAATACCGTGATCATAATCTGCGACAAACTGTTTATTAAGCGTCACAAAATTTCCTGATCGGGACAGAGCAAAGGACTCCTACAATACATATAAAAAAATGTATGAAAAGCCAACTTTTCATGTGCTCGAGTGGAAATTCATTCATTCCCTGTTCCCATACTAAGTGGAGCGCGCGATCTAAATGAATGACATGACAACTTCAGGAGGGGAAAAAGTTTTTCTTTACCTTTTCTGGAGCGTCCCGGAGAACTCCGGGTCCAAGCTGCTAAATTCACAACATCGGGGAGTGCGATGAACAAGCCCAGACCCCAGAGAAAAGCGTGCATGATTAATCTGCAAAATATTTTTTTGTTCTTTCAAATCCACTAATATTCCTGGACTCTTCTCGCGCGTCCTGCTGTTGCTGCTCCTGCTGCTGAGCGCAAGGGCGAATTACATGGTCGCGAGCTTTTGCGCCGGGGGTCTGCAAGCTCTGTCAGCTCTGTCTTGAGTTCCCGGCGAACTTGAATAAAGTAGCCTATTAAAGGGTGGGGGAGGAAGGAGGGAGGGAAAGGATGGAGGAGGAGGAAGAGGGTGGAGGAGGCTGTGGATGTGAATCGAGTCACGGTGGCCGCGGTGCGCTCCAGCGTCCCGGTTCTCTACTATTTGTGAGTGAAGTATAAAGGGGCGGGTTCGAGGCAAAAGCCAAGATGAAGGTGTGTGAGGAAGACGATTCCCGAGCACGGGCGGAGCTTGGCCTTTTCCAACACACCCTGGGTTCAAGTCACTGATCTCCGAGGAGGACGAGATCATAATAATGTGCACACTTTCATATAGATCTCAGGATTACATATACATTATATTTCATACACATTATATAGTGTATGTACATTATATGTATTGTATATACACATACAATAACACAGAAATGCGCACTGCATCAACGCATACAAATGGTCCTTCCATTCTGGACCACTTTAGAGAGACAGCCAAGCTTTGGGTGCCTATTTCTATAAAATGATACCTAGACGCACTATTTAAAAAATTATTATTATTATTATTATTATTATTATTATTATTATTATTATTATTATTATTATTATTATTAAATCATCAACATTGAAGAACAAGTTAAAGAAGTATGTTCTTTATTTTTCTTCTTTAGGTTTTTACCTCCACACATTTAATTCACAAGCTATTGAAGAACAATACACAATTAATACACCATTTAATTATTTTTATCTCGTAAATGTAAATGACAGAACTGAGATGGATTCAATAGCCTATAATTTCTATGAATAAGTTTCTTCTTCAAAAAAATCACTATTCTAATGATCTAATCTTAATATCTAATTATGTGCATGGAAACTTTTCTAGTGTTTATACAATTTAAGGAAAATCAACAACAACAACAACAACAACAACAACAACAACAAAAGAAAGCCAACCATTTGTGTCTACAGTGTTTACCGTAAATCATAGTATATACGCACAAAATACACCAAAACTGTTAGTTCTGTTGGATTGTGAGCGTGTATATATGGTAGCTATAATGGATCATCGAAAAGTGGTTTCTCGTCTCCATGACTACGGATGATACCACTGATAGGTGAAATAGGGGGCGCTTAAAAGCACTCATATTAAAGAGCTCATATTGTTGCAGTAAAAAAAAAAAAAAAAAAAAAAAAAAAAAAAAAAAACCTGGCCTAGCTATTCAGAGCAGATATAACGATTTGTACATAAGATGTCTATTACACCTTAACGTATTACAAAGTAGTGCATTATGTTTGTGTTGATGTAGAATGGAAAGGTGGGAAACCACTTTCCACTCATTAGGATCAATTAAGTTGTTTGTTAACGTAAATTGCAGGTCAGAAGAGAAATAGGAAAGAAAAGAAATTGCTGAAAGACAAGAAACGAACTTTGACTAGTATGTAAACTCATGACTAGTTAGTTAGTAAACTCTAACAAGTCTACTGAACCTTCTAATTAGGGACATGAACATCTGAACATCAAATGAGTAAGTCATCAGTTACTTTGCTTGTTTGCTTGATTTGTATAGCTTTGAACCATAATATTGTATTGCGTGTTTGTTTTTCTGCTTTGTGACGTGTTGGCTGATTAGTTTCAGATTTTTACATTTCCGTAATATATGCTGTTAACAAATGGCTGAAAGTTTAGATTACTATTTTTTTTTTCTATTTATTTCTATTTATCAGAATAACAATGTGTATAAAGGTACATATTTCTATAGTAATAACTTACTCATGTGCCACATAAAGGTTTCTTATACCTAC
This sequence comes from Tachysurus vachellii, assembly GCF_030014155.1. Classification (NCBI taxonomy): domain Eukaryota; kingdom Metazoa; phylum Chordata; class Actinopteri; order Siluriformes; family Bagridae; genus Tachysurus; species Tachysurus vachellii. The sequence goes on from NC_083481.1 coordinate 16,152,900, forward strand.
ACAAAATGTTGTGTAAAGGTTGTGTAAATGTTGACGTGGTGAAGTTTTCTGGAAGGAGATGTTTGTTTAACGTTGATGGAAGCAGTCTACAGATTGAGAGCTTACCACAGGGAAAGTGTTCAGGTCGGAGTATGTTTTGTGGTTTCTTATGAACATGACAGGCTCTGATTTTGCTGTCTTACTGAGAGAAAGCGAAAGAACACTGTTAAAATGTAAAATGTACTGTTTTATGTTTCATTTTTAAAATGGACCAAAAAAAAAATTAGTACGACGTACATTTTAATGAATGAAAAATAAGTCAATGTTTGAAATTGGGGGGGCGCGGTGGCTTAGTTAGCACGTTCGCCTCACACCTCCAGGGTTGGGGGTTCGATTCCCGCCTCCGCCTTGTGTGTGTGGAGTTTGCATGTTCTCCCCGTGCCTCGGGGGTTTCCTCCGGGTACTCCGGTTTCCTCCCCCGGTCCAAAGACATGCATGGTAGGTTGATTGGCATCTCTGGAAAATTGTCCGTAGTGTGTGATTGCGTGAGTGAATGAGAGTGTGTGTGTGCCCTGCGATGGGTTGGCACTCCGTCTAGGGTGTATCCTGCCTTGATGCCCGATGATGCCTGAGATCGTATAGTTCAGATAAGCGGTAGAAAATGAGTGAAAGTTGGAAATTGCTGTGGTGTAAATAAAAAAAAATATATATATATATATTTGAAAAGATTATTGAAACCTGAAAGATGTGTACGCCTAATCAATGGATCAACCGATAAACTACACTTAAGGTGAATACTGTAGCTAGAGAAACGCAAAAATTCAATTAAGTTTACAAAATATCTGAAAAGCACTGACTTGAAAAAGGCATGCATGGTCTATAGCTAGATAATTATGGGGTTTGGAGTGTATAGAGTGTATACGCTGCACAAAACAAGCTGAGAAAGCACTACAAAAACACACACGTGTGATTTATGTCAGTTGTCCCTCAGCTACACGAAGCAGCAAAACGTTTTCACATGTGAAGTCCGTCACTAATTGTCTTCCATATAAACACACGCACTCATTTAGAGAGCTCCAGTGCGGTTTTGTGCAGGTGTGCAACTAAGAACAATCGCTTCACGGGACATACTTTTGCCCCGAGAACACGCTTTGATATTGGCAATATCTCCAGCATATAAGGATATGGCAAACACTACACACACTGCACACACAGCCATAAAAGTTCCCAGAGTTGCCTCTTCACCCTCATTATCTGCGGGGTAATGTATGATGCACTCAAACCGTAGACATGCATCAAAGACGTTTAGTCTAACAGCTGTATAGCTGGGAAAATGAGCAAAGACAAAGGAGGATGGAGAAGTCTTCATCACTTCATTACTCTAAACACAACTGGGTGTTAAATTCACATCTTGACTTTGTGACTCCATTCCCATCCTCCATTTTAGTGGGTTCTGGTTATCGCTACAAATTTGTATTGGGAGCTTTGCGAGGCTCTGACACTCTTTACAGCTTAGAGCAACGGCTTGAGTCTGCACACATGGCCCCGAACATGTGGGAACGCATTTAGGTAGCATCCAACCTTTTCTAGAGGTTCATACTCACCTTTCTTGTGCTTTTCCTTTTAGAAATATTTCCACCTGAGAAGGTTGATTTCTTTATACCAAAGGGCTGATGAATTCTCAATTCTGATTGGTCAGAAGGTGCAGCTTAAATCTCTAACTCAAGCTCCAAATAAATTTCTGGCTGAAAGTCAATAGTTTATATTATTGCACTCATTGTAATGTTATGGTTTCTATAGTGACAGCTTACTAAGGATAATGCGTAAAAATATTTCAACCTTTCACATAATTATTTATCATTTATAAATCATTTATTTATTTATTTTAAATAACTCCAAGAAAGGGGGGCACGGTGGCTTAGTGGTTAGCACATTCGCCTCACACCTCCAGGGTCGGGGGTTCGATTCCCGCCTCCGCCTTGTGTGTGTGGAGTTTGCATGTTCTCCCCGTGCCTCGGGGGTTTCCTCCGGGTACTCCGGTTTCCTCCCCCGGTCCAAAGACATGCATGGTAGGTTGATTGGCATCTCTGGGAAAATTGTCCGTAGTGTGTGTGTGTGTGAGTGAATGAGAGTGTGTGTGTGCCCTGCGATGGGTTGCCACTCCGTCCAGGGTGTATCCTGCCTTGATCCCCGATGACGCCTGAGATAGGCACAGGCTCCCCGTGACCCGAGGTAGTTCGGAATAAGCGGTAGAAGATGAGTGAATGAATGAACTCTAAGAAAGTGAATTAAGAGAGTTTATTAAGTTTTTTGTTCAGATAGTCCACAAGATTTTAAAACTTAACTGGGTGTTTTTTTTTTAAATATATAAATACTGTGTTGTAAAAGCGATAAAACACAATGAAATGTATGTAGTTGTTGATATGGAGGTTAGTGGATGTTAAGGAGGCATTTATTTAGCATTTATGGAAGGAGTCTCCAGTGTCAGCTTTACGTAAACGTCTAAAGGACAGACAACTTTGATCTCACCGACTGCTCAGGAACTTGACATGCTAAGGTTCTATCTAGTTTTATAGATAGTACCGTTGTATAAGAGGAACAAAACATTTGCTTGCACTGTAATTGGAAAATGTTAAATGTTTGGGTGCTATGAGTAACACTGCTTTGTAAAGTTTATAACTGATAGGATTAAATATGAGGGGTTTCGGATTGCAGTAATCTTGCCCATCCCTGAGAACGCCCAGAAACCGAAGAACCTCTAAGGTTGTTACATAGAACATCATATGGTACTTGTGCCACATGTCACATTTCTATTGATCACTGTAACATGATTAGACCATGGTATACCTCTGAGCGTAGAGTGCCTTTGCATCTGGAGTTTGGTGAATGAGCAATCCCAAAGCATGGTGGGGGGTTAGGGGGGTTTGCCTGGAGGGATGGTGACTCTTAAAGGCTTGACTCTGTTTCTGATCATGCATCCCGAGTGACCTCACGTCTGTGTAAACTTCGCTTCCCCTCAAAGTCTGATGATGGCAGATAAGGAGCAGAAAGCTTGAACGGGACTCTGCAAGTTTGCCCACGTTTTTAAAGCACATAGGGACAATTTTCCGTTCTTTTTAAACACCGTCGCCCTAAAGCTTTCCTCGGAGTCACCCTGCAAGCTCTTAAAAAGACTAAGCCCTCGTCACGTAATCACGATTTTTGAAATGGGGTGCTGTGCGTCAGAGAAGGGCTGGTTGTAGTTAACACTGAGGGAGGGGATAATTGTGTTTATGTTGATGGCTTTACTTGATTTAATGCTCAATGGATTGGCAGTATAACTTCATTTAAACACACTTTACTTACTTTGTAATATATATTTGATGGTCGAGTGTTATAAGGTTACATTTGAGTGGTCAGAGGCATGCATCCCAAAACCCCAGATCTTGCTCATTATGTCTTGGGTGGTCCAATGGGATGCATTCATACAACACTAGTTAAAAGGTTACATTTTTTTCCCAAGGGTCAAATCCTTTAAAAAATACTGACTAGAATGTACAGTTTGTGGTAAGACATTTTAAGCTAAGTACTTGTACTTGGAAGACAGTATTGCCTTTGCCTAAGTGTAAAGGGTGAATGGGTGTGTGTGGGTGGGTTTGGGAAGCAGTGAATACTGTGTGATTGCCCTGATAGAGTCTAATTCTGTTCCTGTCTTTATGATATCTCTTGCCTGAGAATGATCTCTGACCCATTTCATAGCTGACATCAGGCTGACACAAAGTTAGCAATAATTGGAGTATGCAAAGGCATTAGTCAATAGGTCTGAGGAAAAAATTCACCCTTGACTGAAATCATCATCAGGGGAAAACAGGAGCAAAGGTGTATGATGCCTGCATTAGCGTAAATCATACTACACGTGAAGGGTAATCAGGTAGTCTTGTTGCCTAATGGGTCTGTGGTACAAGAAGACATGCCGGTAGGTGGACCTTAGAGTATAAAAACATGCCGGTAGGTGGACCTTAGAGCCACTGGCATATTTCACGCAGGATTACTGTACCTGGGATGGGATCGGAATCTATGTGGACCCTAACCAGGATAAAACACTGAAAATTAAAACTGAACAATGCTTCATGCTTCTTCTGAGTCCAAAGTTATACTTTCTTTCCGCTTTTGTGTTTGGATGTTTGAGGAATTGTCTCGATTATAGATTAATAATAATAAATAATATTAACTATATAATAATAATAATATAGATTAATAAGATTACATCTTAAATTGCAGTTGTTTACAAGCACACTGTTTCTTCTATATTCATCCGCTGATTATAGATTCTGGGTGACTGGTCTAGCCTCCAAACACTACACAGCTGTTTGGGTTTTTTTTTTTTTTCCAAAGCCAGACACATCTCCAGTCCCCCCCCTCACACACACACACACACACACACACACACACACACACTCTGGAATGGTAACATTAGTTGAGCAGGGATCCGTCAAGATTTATACACAAAGATTAGAGCGAGGACATCTTAACTCACAAATGAGTACGAGGTTTCAAACGATAACCTTCAAATTCTTGCTTCTCAAGCCGTGCACTGCCTCCTCACAGGATGTTTCTTATTGCACATCAGCCTTCATGGAAGCTGGCGGCCCTTCTACGAATGCCGCAAAAATATTGATGTGCACTTGTGGATCGTCAGGAAGCTTTTTTTTTTTTTAGCCATACAGATACTGAGATGATACCAAGAGATGCCTGTTGTTTGTGGTGCATAATGATGCAATACAGTTTAAACATTACCAGTGACTCAGGCCTCATCCAGCTGGCAAAGGATGTGGGGGATGTCTAATATGAAGTTCTATATGAATATGAAGTTGATCCTGTGGTTGTCAGAATGGCTGACCCATGGACTGGCAGCCTGATTTACCCCAGAGAAGGAAAGTCAGATGGCATAGAGCTAGAAGAGAAAAGGAAAGATATGTGAGATGGTGAATGAGGAAAGAGATTAACTTAATGTCCTGAAAATTTGTTGGGATTTTAAAGGGCAGGTGCAATTTTACCTGTACCCGTAGTGGACCTGAAGGAAATTTGACTAATGCTAATTACCTCTTCCTTTAATCTGGACCCTGGTGAGTTTTCATATAAGCTCAACATTTTTTCTTTCTTACTTTTTTGAACCCCACATAGTGGATTGAGACCATGTCTTACTGAAGGGGCTTATGTCCTTCAGTGGACCTAAGGGCTATACTACCGGGAGCTTAATGCTCCCATTATGGTCAGCTTTGATGAACAGATCTGAGGAATGAGGTCAGATAAAGACCAATCTAGAAATTTCCTCCCAACATTTAGTCGCTGCTGATTCACATGCTTCCGCTGCTGGCTGGTGTTTCTCGATCAAAAAGGAAAACAGTAAAGCCATCCTTCCCACCCAGACAGCAGGGCCAATAACGCTGTGCCAGTCTACCAATGACCGTTGGCTTGCCACATTGAGCAAAAGTTCCAATCTCCCATGAACCAGACACACACTTAAATCCAATATTAGCATGAGATTTTAGGAATTGTTGTGAATTCTGAAAACTGGAAAGAAAGAGAAGCAGTGACCTAGAAAAAATAAATAAATAAATGCATTCCATCTTTCCTCCATCTAACCCCGCAGTGACTATCATATGACTACAGTAGGATCGGAGGTTTTTAGACAAGATCTCTTTATTTTTTATATCAATTTATAAATATTTGTGCGTCAATCTTAGTACATTAGTGGGTTAAATTTTTCAACTTGTTAAATGGTTTAAACGCAATGGTTTAAGGCAAAGAAAGTGGACACAAATACTTCATCAACTTTCTAGTACAAAATAATAATGAGTTGACTCTCTAGAATAATGAGTTCACTCGAACCTATGCACCTGGAGCAGTAAGGCATCAAGTGAGAGTAAAATCTAGAGAGTCAACTCATTATTCTAGAGAGTCAACTCGTTATTCTAGAGAGTCAACTCATTATTCTAGAGAGTCGACTCATTATTCTAGAGAGTCAACTCATTATTCTGGAGAGTCAACTCATTATTCTGGAGAGTCAACTCATTATTCTTTAAGGCAAAGAAAGCTGACACAAATACTTCAACTTTCTAGTACAAAAGAATAATGAGTTGACTCTCTAGAATAATGAGTTGACTCTCTAGAATAATGAGTTGACTCTCTAGAATAATGAGTTGACTCTCTAGATTTGACTCTCACTTGATGCCTTACTGCTCCAGGTGCATAGGTTCGATCCTTAACTTTTTATATGGATTTTTGCTTGTTACCCCTGTGTTCATGTGGGTGTCCCCTGGGCTCATGATTCCTTCCCACCTTCCAAATACTTCCTGATATTTGGACACTACTCTAAATTGCAAGTTGTTGGGAATTTTCGTGAAACGTGCCTTGCGATGAGCTGTTGTCCGATGAAGGATGTGCTCCTGCCTCATGACCGGCGTGCCCAGGATACTAATACAAACATAGGCTGCTTATACACCTCAAATCAAATGCATTTAATAGTTTTTTGCGATTGTAAAGCCAATGAATTGCTTACTTTAATCTTCTAAGCTTTTGTGCTGATGAAGCAAGATCACAAATGCGATGACTTGCTCTGTCCAGCTGGCAGAGAGAAGGGCGACAGTGAATTGATGCTGAAACTGCAGCTGTGAGAATGAAGAAATTCAGTCTGGTGGCTTTCATTCTCTCTGTACCTCCCTAGGGCATTACCATTATAGCCACAGATTGTCTGCTGTGAATATTTTTTATTGCAAAATAGAAGGGTGGAAGAAATCTCTGTAGCCATTTGTCCACAACTCCCCATGGTTTATCTGAAGGATTGGACAAAAGTGCATTTTCAAGCTCATTTTTTTGTTTTGCTATGGAAGGGGGGTAAAACTATAGAAGCAATGTTATACATGTATACAAAAAGGGGTGTCTTCATACAGGTGTTCTAGTTCAGTGGTCCCCAAATCCCGGGCCGCCGACCGGTACCGGTCCGTGGACCAAATGGTACGGGCCGTCCAAGGAACATTAAATTATTTCCATTTTATTTACTGTGGTGTATTTCTCTCGGGATTGTGCGACTTTCCATGGACGAGAGGTTAACCGGGAGCTGAGAGACGTCACCTAAAGCCGCACCAATACCGCGCATGCGCAAAATATCGTGATACCGGGCCGGTTTTGTGTTACGTCTGGAGCCAAGCGGCTGCAAGCGGCAGTGGCGTTGTAGCTTTGGTGGAGAGAAGGTGTGTATCGCTCTTCTCTCTGTTCACCGGTACTTTCTCATGTTTAACAGTGCTTGGTGTACGTGTATATTGTGTTTGCTCAAATTTAACCCACAAATTAGCAAAAATGAGTACGAAACAGACGTCGTTAGAAAGTTAGCAACTCTGCAGGTGTTCTGGATTAAAGTCATGGCGGAATACCCTGAGATTGACACCAAATCCCTATTGCCATTTCCGACATCCTATCTGTGTGAAGCGGGGTTTTCTGCAGTGACCAAAACAAAACAACGGAATAAACTGGACATAAGCAACACACACTTCGGGTGTCATTGTCTCCTATTACCCCAGATGGAACCGTCTCGTTGCAAAGAAACAAGTTCAGGGTTCTCATTGGTTTAGCGTTCTAGTGAGTTAAAATGTTAAATCACTTTATATTCATTTGTAAGGTCTCGGCTATACGGAACCATACAGAATATATTTCTAATGGATGCTTTCAAGTGATACCCCTTTATTAAGCAAATAACCCTTTACTATCCAAAGAACCTATGTGTAATTGTGTTTTAAAGGTCTGAGTTATTTCTAGGATGTCTGTGACGATGTTAGATATCAGAAGACGCAGGGTGAGATGAGTCCAAGGTCGAGATAGTGTGAAAGTCTGCGGCCAGAGGTTTTTGGAAAGGCCATTTAAAGAAATGGATATTTTTGGAGCATCAGAGTGGGGGCAATGAAAGCAAGCTGTAGTTATGTGGTTAGTACACTCCACATTGAGCTGTTTATTTCATACGCGATTTCATCAGAAGCTGATGGTGTTCAATGGCATCTAGTTGAATTGCAAAATGCCAGTTTTGGACAGCCGGTGAACTGGAGCTGGAAATTGGACTTTGTGATCATGTGAAGTTAATTTTACTTAGTTTTGTCTCTCTCTGGAAACCTTAATGTTTTATGTAGATGATTCAGTCTAAATCTAACTTCCCTATGAAGCTTTGGTGTGTTCCTGAATGGGAAACCTTAAAGATTTTATCTAGAACTCGACACACAAAGCGTACCATCACTTACAGTATTTAGTCCAAAGGGCAAGAAATAAAACAATAAATCAAGAAACGTACAAACAGGAGAACAATGAAAGGAGAACATTGTTAGGAAAATTTGGTTCTCTCCTCATATCATAAGGTTCAGAACAGGTTGTGCATAGAACTGGTTATCATCTGAGAAATGCTTGAGAAATGCACTTGAATGTCTTTTTCTAAAATCATAAACAATGTCTTGTAGATTGCTGACTATATATATATATATATATATATATATATATATATATATATATATATATATATATATATATATATATATATATATATATATATATATTCATTCATTCATTCATCTTCTACCGCTTATCCGAACTACCTCGGGTCACGGGGAGCCTGTGCCTATCTCAGGCGTCATCGGGCATCAAGGCAGGATACACCCTGGACGGAGTGCCAACCCATCACAGGGCACACACACACACTCTCATTCACTCACGCAATCACACACTACGGACAATTTTCCAGAGATGCCAATCAACCTACCATGCATGTCTTTGGACCGGGGGAGGAAACCGGAGTACCCGGAGGAAACCCCCGAGGCACGGGGAGAACATGCAAACTCCACACACACAAGGTGGAGGCGGGAATCGAACCACGACCCTGGAGGTGTGAGGCGAACGTGCTAACCACTAAGCCACCGTGTCCCCTATATATATACCGCGTTAGACGGTAAGTAAGTCTTCAGTCTTTGTTCAGACAGCCAGTCGTTTGAAGATGGCCAGTGACCGAGCTGATCGGACAGCCCGGGGGAGTTCATTATTCCACCTGGGTGTTTTGTACAGAAAACCCTTATTTCTAAAAGTTTAACCACAAGTTCATGCATTTAGTCAACTACTCTTGTAAAGAAAACATTTAAAAAGGTAATTACCAGCAACTTAAACAAGAGCAAAATTCCACCATCAAGTAATGATGCTTTAATGACAGAAAGATAAACTGTATACAGCTGCCTTCTTATGAAACTACCCATTATTAGGAAGTGTTTTTTTTTGTTTTGTTTTGTTTTGTTTCATAGTTGTTTAACTGGTCAAGTGTCTGATTTTTAACTGTGAAATTGCTCCTTTCCACCGAGTTACTCTGTTTGGTCCTGCAGTCCCCAGATTTACAGCCGACAGCAGCAGAATCTCGGCACTGAATCCAGGCTTTATTTTAGTCTCTTTCACGAGACCACACTCTTCCTTTGTAGTTTGTATACCGAACGCTGCCTCACATCTCGTCTGTGTCTGCGGTTTCCTGCACCCATCCATCTGCACAAGCTTTTCAACAGCCACTAAAGACAAATACAGGCAGATACAGGATACATTTACGTTGCCTCAAAGAATTGTTGGTTTCTGCCTAAATTTGACATCAGCACATCATTTGTCATTTGAATAAATGGGTCTCCATCACACATAAAGCTGAAATTAGAGAGTTTTCCCTCTCGTACATGACCGTATGAAGGAGTTCGATCTTGCGGGCTGACGTGGACGGTCCTGGATGGTCCCACATACTGTAGATACCTCGGAGATCCCAAAATATAGCCGCATTATGGTTCAGTGGACAGTCTCATCTGAATACTGTAAACCTCAAAACTCAAGAACTTCTGCTGTAATTATAAAGAATATCCTGTTGTCATTCATGGACTCTTGTTTATAAAATGCGGTCTTCTAAGATTACCACACGTCACACAGTGTTGCCTTCACCGTTGTGCACCTGTTTAATCTCGCTATCCACCGTCAGCCCGAAGAGGACGGAATCCAATCGAGTCCGGTTCCTCTCAAGGTTCTTTTGCCTTCTCAGAGTTTTTTGTTTTCTTCATCATTGACTCCTTTGCCTTGCTCATTAACGATGTAAATCTACATCTAGCGTGCTGTAAAGCTGCTTTCTGACACTCTCTAGAAAATCAAACATGAATTGAATCGACGGAGCTAATTGTCTTTCTAAACATAAGAGAGCGAAAGGCCCTCAAAGGAAGCTCCAGATACTGATAAAAGACCAAAGGAAAGGAAATGTTGTCCTATTACGTGTTCTTATCTAAAGGGCCGAGGGGATCTCCTCAGGCAACAGGCTGTGGGACAATAGGATGTTAATAATCTCCCTCTTCCCTCTCTGATTCCAAGCATGGCAAAAGAACAAGATGCAATGTGGTCTAAAACAAAAAAAAAGTGCAACCCGTGGTGTTTGGATGAATTCTTTAATTCAGACACCTGAATGTGTTTGTGTTCTCACCTGCCTAAACAAATCAGATCAAGGGAACAAACACACCAGGGTTCCATTCAAACAGACTAAACCCAGCATATGCGACTCCTTTAATGTTTGTGCCAAATGCAAATGAGTCTCAAATGAGAGTATCGCTAATTTTCTAACCCAGAGGTGCTATTTGCCCCTCAGACACACAAAATCCTGAAGCACTGCGATCTGGTTTCTATCCTTAAATTATACACCCTGTCATTTTGTTATTCTTAGGCTCGAATTGGAAAAGACTGGACGACCACAGCACAACAAAGCGGGTGCAACGGAGAGGCCAGCTGTTTGAGATCTTTCTAAAGGGACATTTTGCAGCTCATATATTTTTGGATCACTCTGAAGTTTTAAAGCTTTCAATAAAGCAGACGGTTATTGGATTTCTTTAAAAACTCTGCCGAGCACTTCCTTCATGCCGGACCGAGGAAGCGGGGTTTCAGATCTGTACACGAGTTACGGACCGTCACATCTTCCTGGGGAATTAGTGGAGTTTTCCCATTCAGCCGTTTCCTTGCCAAGTACTAATAGCGGTGTCGTCAACTCATGACCTCAAGCTTGCAGCAGATAAAGAGTCTAAGCTATGCAAGATTTGAGGACAAGGAGTCAAGATTTTTTTGTTCTTGTTGCCCCACCAGAAAGAGTGTATTCTGGGTTATTTCTAATTGATCTTAATGTATTACATTACATATTATTATGATTAACTGTGGATCAGTTTACTGTAGATGTTTATAACTAAAGTAAAAGTCCAAACCGTTATAGGCTCTGATCAGTCATAGCACCAAAGATTCGGCTTGAACCTTCAGATTTTTGACCTTTGAATCGGGTTAACGCAGAATTTCGACACGTACGTCCAAGCTAATGGATATTTAGGAACTGATTCTCACTCACTCACTCATTTTCTACCGCTTATCCGAACTACCTCGGGTCACGGGGAACCTGTGCCTATCTCAGGCGTCATCGGGCATCAAGGCAGGATACACCCTGGACGGAGTGCCAACCCATCGCAGGGCACACACACACTCTCTCATTCACTCACGCAATCACACACTACGGACAATTTTCCAGAGATGCCAATCAACCTACCATGCATGTCTTTGGACCGGGGGAGGAAACCGGAGTACCCGGAGGAAACCCCCGAGGCACGGGGAGAACATGCAAACTCCACACACACAAGGCGTAGGTGGGAATCGAACCCCCAACCCTGGAGGTGTGAGGTGACCATGCTAACCACTAAGCCACCGTGCCCCCAGAACTGATTCTCTTTACTTTAATTCCAGACATTATTTTCCACAGTGACATCTGTAAAACCATGAGTTTTTAAGTTTGTAGTCTCCTGTACTATGATATCCAACCACCGATGTGTAAACAGTTATTATAATTTATCTGAAACACAAACTTGGATCAGATTGTCTGGCTGTATCGTTGTCATTACTGTACAGTTGTAGCATGAATTGTTTTTTCTTTGGTTTTATTATACAAACACACAACATAGCAACAGATGACTGATTTTGGGCTAAGACCATTAAACGAGTGCAGAACCTGAGCGAACTCATTTTTAATACCGTACTTAACAAAACCAGAAATCTTTTGCTGTACTCAGCGCTCCTCTGAACATCGTTCATACCAGATGGCGGACAAGTAAATAAGACGTCACTCTGTTTGGACTCTCGTCGGAAGATGTGCTCGGACCATGAAAAGAAAGGAAGTGGCTTTTTCTTTACGGCATTAAAAACAAACAGGAAAATTTATGCGCCTTGCAGTTGGGTGGAAAGAAAAATCGGAACACAACAACTATGTAAACTTCACTTATATCCTTATGTGTAGCAGCTGAATGAACCGTTTCGGTGGATCAAACCAAGGACTGGAAATATTCTACATCACAAATGATCAGTGTGTGAAAACACCGACTGCACGTTAAGGTGCTGAGTTTTCACTTCCTTTCATAAATTAAGTAAAGAACATGTACCATACCATCTTGGTCAAAGGAATGAAGCAGTGACGCTAGTTAAAGTGTCAATATGTGAAGCTTCTAATCGTCTTATTTGTTGCCTGAAGCTAATCTCGAATCGTTACGCATTAAAAGGTGACTGTAGCTGTCGCGATGAGGCAAAGGTGAGTGAGGATCCAAATGCAGTTCAATCTTTTATTAAACCAAAGCAAGAAACAGGCAAACAGACAGACAGGCAAAACAGAGCAGAACACTGAGCAAACGGAAAACAGAACATAGACACAAACATCCAACAACGACCAACACCAGGGAAGTGAACAAACAGAGTAGATATAACAAACAGGAACCAATCACCAAGCAGAGACAATCAGTGACTAAGACAACACACCTGAGGGAGAGATGGAGTGCAATTAGTGTCCATGGTGACAAATGAGTGGGCGGAGCAAACAATTAACAGCAAGGCAGACCAGCAGACAGAAACAGGGCAAAACACAGACAGACTCATTACAGTAGCCTTTGGACAGAGCAGCAAACAGAGTGATTTCTGCCAGCTTTGCAGAAACAGTTCTGATAAAAGTTAACTGGAAGTTTTGCTCAAAAAAACTACATATTTGAACTTCAAAACTCCCAATTTTGCAACCCTAGATACATTAGACCACAATTCGCAAGACATTTCAAGATAGCCGAAAGTTTCCAAAATCTCTGGTTCTAAGGTTTATACTTCTAATTATGATTGATTTCTATTTTTTGTGAAATTTCCAAGACCTACTCCATTAAATTTGGTTGATCAGAGGGCTTTCTTTAAGCACAGAGGAAAGATTTCATTTAACGCCGTCTTGGTTTTTGCTCATGTTCATCTATAGTGTGGAGTCACAGCCTCTGTCTCTCAGATACATGTTTTACATTTCCCATTTAAAATGAAAACCTCTGTCTCTCTTAATCCGGCCAGACGTCACGGTCGGTCGGTCGGGGTCGGACGGAGAACATAATATCTCAAACGTTGGCGTTTTTCTTTTCGTGCCACTTAACTTACCGAGTTCCCGTTTCATTAATCACCCTCTACAGTCCATCTGCGTACGGATAAAACCCCAGACGCTCTGCATCTGTATGTCCCAAAGGTAACCAGTAATATATGTATTATTATCTATAACCAAGGTTGGGGTTGCGAACAAATTAGAACCACGTTTTCTTTAAAAACATAGGCATAATGCTAGGCTTGTCCACTGAGAAAAAAACCCCCAAAACAACTCACCAAAACCCTTAACAAAATTGTAAAGTGATGATAGAGTTTGGAAGACATCCAAGAGGAAGGGAAAGATGTTTTACGACGTTCAGAGTGAGAGCAGAAACCCGTGTTTAAAGAAAGCCTCGTTGGCCAGAGGGGATCTCGCTGGAGCAGTGGTGGAACAGCAGTACCCTCTAATAGAACAGATACAGCTGTGTGTCCTGTTTCACATTTCAGAGGATTCTCCTGGACACTTTATAAATCCAGCCGCTTAGGACTTTCTAAAAAAAAAAAAAAAAAAAAAAAAAAAAAACAAGGAGTAAATGCAGTAAAATCTGGCAGTGCTTTTTACCCTCCATGGAGTCACGAATCCTTTATATAGAACAGAATAGTTTTGTGTACTGACTGACAGTTGGATAGAGAAATTGTGCAGTTCACAATGTCGTCCATGACGTGAGACGTTTTCTTGTTACATAGCATTTAGTACTTGGACTTGAATCAGTTTTTTCTTGCATTATAACTATTTAACCACATTTGCAGCGATTCATGTGAAAAAATGCCAGCTAGGACTATTCATGAAGCAATATATCAGCCGCATGCTAGTTTGCTAGTTAGCCGTTTGTGTCATTTTATCATCAATTTTTAAAAAAAAAAAAATCATTTGTTTACTTTTATATTGTAGTGCATTTGACATGAAGGAAATAAAGGCTTCTTAAGAGGATTTTTGAAAGATTTGGGAATATTTAGAATACTGCGCTCGTGCTTAAACCAATTTTGTAACGATCATCTGAACAGAAGACCAGAAAACTCCTCAGTACCTCAAGTTTAAAATTGACATCGCCTGAACTATCAGCGTTAAAGGTACCATGCTTTAATTTGTCTATGTGAGAGATACATAAAAGGACATGATGGTTTAACCCCCTGAACTAAGCAATGGTACGGTCAGGACTTGTAATATTATACTCTGAAGTGTTTCCTTTTCTCTACGTATTTGGTGAATAAACCGGTTAATGCTGCTTCATTCTTCTTGTTCTTGCATGACCTCCTTGACTTTCTCTCTTCTTCCTTCCATCCTATCATGGGAACGTAATCTGCTCATCTTTCCTCCTTTCCCGTCCACTTCTCCCACTATCTGCCGGGCTTTCGCCTCGTCGTCGCGCACATGCTGGAAGTGGAAGGATGTGGATTACGTCCTGTTCGGTGGCTTTGTTTATGGGAGAGTCAGGAACGGCTCAGATACGGACACAGCGTCTGTTCCCTGCGGTCATCGCACCGGCACCCTCCCATCCTGCCCTATGAATGAACATCAGATTACCCCACCCGCCCGCCCCCTTCAAAAGCAGCACTGATTATCATACTCTGCTCCATAACCAGTAGCCTAGCAAATAAACTCCATATTCATGTGCGCCATATTCTCTTATTCCCTACTTCTTTTTTCCCCCCTGTTTATTTTGACTCAGAGCGAAGGTCACGGTGTGGAAGTGAAATTGGAGCGTTGGACACGGTTCCAGATGTGGTGCAGAGCGTTTGAGGAAGCACTGCTGCTTGTTTGTGATTAGAAACAAGCAGCGCACACACACACACACACACACACACACACACACACACACACACACACACACACACACACACACACAAAACCCTTTCCCCTTCCTTCTCATGGTTAGGACATGCTTGTGATGTGTTGAAGCTGAAGCTGGGCTGTGCATGGTGTATATACAGTATGTATATTGTGCATGGTATATATATATATATATATATATTTTTTTTTTTTTCTTTCATCTCTCACTAAGCAGATGATGTGTATGTGTTGTGTTTTTCTTTTGTAAGATTTTGGGGAGAGATTAACAACAGCTCGTACAGTAATGGAGATATCATTACCTTTCTGCTAGCTTTGGTCGCTGCCTCGTCCAGCGTGAGGACACGTGTTTATCTAGAAAAAGCAAACAGACAGATTGTTTATGCAGCAGAAATCACATTGTTCGCACACTACTGGAATCCAGGTTAGAATCCAGTCCAAATCAGAACCACATTTAATAAAAAAAAAAAAAAAAAAAAAAAAACGTTTTACTTGGAATGACTGCAGAACAATGTTGGAAGATGATGACTAGTTTCCGAGGAGGAACCGTGTCAGATTCACTTCTTTCTTTAATACGGATTTGAATACGGTTTTGGGAATACGTTCGTGAGGTAACAAGCGTTTGCTGACATCATCACTCCGTGTGATCCGGTGTTGTCTAGAGAACTTTTAGAACTTTTAGCTTTAGCATCCTCCCCCCATTCTTCTATAACAACTCCGGTTTCTCCGTTCCTTCCTGGAAAGATGGTATCAAGGATAACATTTGGCCGAACAGGGGTTCGTTAAGTAGTGATAAATCTTTCTTGTTTACAGGGTTCTTGCTTATAAGGGAACCTTGACTGAACGGGAAAACCCACCTTCTGCATACAGTTCTGCATAAAACGATCTTTTCACAAGGCTCAGAAACAAAGCAATAGAACTGGAGACTTGTCCAGGATCTTACTCTAGAGTTTGTTACATGGTTTTTTCTCATTTTTTTTCTTCTGCTTTGCAATGTTAGGACCTTGGAATTAGGAGCATCGATTTAAACAATTAACAATTCCTGTAAAGAGAAAAAGACTAAAGAATCCATGATGGTACTCGACGTAGCCTTTTTGCATTCCTACCTCTACATTACATCTTGGTTTTTCTGGATGGTTTCACACCAGCATTAGTCTGTAGACTTCCAGGTTCTGAATGGATTCTTCCAGAGGACATCGTCGCTCCTGCAGCTGTGCACACTTTTTTTAAAATGCTTTGGATAAGAGCTTCTGCCAAACGGCTGAATATACTGTAAACACGATTTAACCACAAAGTCATTGGTTTCATTCCACCAAACATCATCCTTTTTCTTCAGTTCCTGAGCAAGTAAAGACGCTTCCAAGCCACCGAACTGCTTCCTTATACAGTATAAGCTACTAGGTGATAACTCTAGTGGTCAATGACCACCCAAAGTTACTTACAAGATACACAGAGTACAGTTTCTCATGGCTGGAAAACCAGATGATTTCTGGTAGGTACAAGATCTGAACCCGCAAATGTTCACGCCAACTACCCGTGTTATTACCACAGAACCTTAACCACTAAGCTACTGTGACCGATCCTCGACGATCCCAACTTAGTATTTCGGTCACTGTAAATCTAAACCATAGTGTCGTAGTCGCAGGATGTTTCTTTTGAGGATATTATATTTGGGAACACGCTTCTGGCTTGGCACCACAGCGCAAATGTATCTGCAGGTTTAAGATAGCTAAAAATAAATTTGTTTATAACACAAAGACAAAGCTGACAAGAAATCGACATTTATTTAGTCCCACAAAACTTCTGGTTAAACTGGGAAAACGGCGAGAACAGAAGCTGAGCAGATCTCAGAGTGTTTCGTCATAAGGGTGGAGGAGATATCGGATAAATTCTACTGTTAGCGGTGCGTGCTACCGATAAGCTTCCCTGACGTCACTTATCATAGATTGCTAGTTATCATAGTTATGAGGCATAGTTATGAGGCATAGTAACATGGCATCTGTGCTTAAGGGTTCAGGAGAGAGCTGTCGGTGGAAACCACCAAGCTGCCAGTTTTAGGTTCTCGAGAACGGCCCGTAACCCAGTCTGCTCCAGCGCCACGTGCCTAAACCTCGCTCTATGACCCTGACTCCATTGGGGAGGTGTAGATAATTTTACTGTAATGCGTGTGATGACCTTTGGTGTATATCAGGGCAGTAGGTTATCAGTATAGACGATGAAGCACACACACAATAACGTCCATGCGGTCAAAACACTGGCAGATGTTCAGTATGAAATCAAGTGAAACGGAAGAATAAGAATTCAGTGAATAACGCATCGGAGAAAATGTCCTTAGATGTTCATTTGTGGAAGGAAACGGAGTAAACCTTCACTGGTGTTCCCATAAACACACCGAAGTTCTAGATCATCCTCTTCGTACACACACAAAGAATGAGCTCTACATCCTTATCTCCAGCTACTTTTTTCGAAACCATTTGAAAGAACTTCACAAGTCAAGCGAGCATCAATGCCGCAGGTTGTCGTTTGCAACGGAAAGCCGACACACACACAAGTATCGAGATGAAACATATTTGGACGATATGTTGCTCGACTCGTGCCTGGTGAGCTGCTTATCCGCCGGTAAACCCATAGCTCCAGTAAGTCTTAAGGTTGCCTGCTTCGTCTGGCTTTTTTTCTTTGTGTGTGTGTGTGCTTGAAGAGACAGAACAGAGCTCTGGAGTGACCCTTGTCACTGATCTTCAAGCATTTCTTCCTTCCTATCATCTTGACCTTTACTATTATAAGAAAACTCGGCGCTGAGCCAAGCACACCTTCTACCAGTAACAGTCTGAAACATCATGGCAAAGCGCCACGTGACTAAAGCATGCGGTACGTCCACCGGATGTCTGATGCATCTTATTACACCAGTTATTTCAAAAGAGCAGTGATTCAGCAGTCATAGTACATCATGTACAATCACCACAATGCATTAATAAGTCAGCTGATGACTCGATATAAATAATAAAAAACAAATCATATTAACACCTAAGTCATGTAAGTAGCTTTAAATGCAAACACTCACATGGTTTAGTTTCCCAGAACATCCAGATTGTCCAGAAATTTAACAATGCTAGTTAGCCGATCTCAGAGCACATCGCGTTCTGCTCTCACGGCAAGGATAAAAGATATTATTCAGGAGTCTTGTGTATGTCTGAAAAGCTTTTATTGGCTGTTGGAACTTCTTACAAATGTATAACCACTAGCTCAGGCACAGGGTTCTGATTGGTCCACCCCTCAAGTTAAAGCGATGGAAGCAGGAATGAGATAATTGTCCAGTAGAAACAGGTGGATAAAGTGTCACAACTATTGTTTCCTTCCATGGATGTGAATTTACTTCAGAATCAACGGCGTCAATCAAGGCACCCGCACGGAGCTTGTTCTGGAATTTTACAAAATTGATATTTGTGCGGGGGGGGGGCACGGTGGCTTAGGGGTTAGCACGTTCGCCTCACACCTCCAGGGTTGGGGGTTTGATTCCCGCCTCCGCCTTGTGTGTGTGGAGTTTGCATGTTCTCCCCGTGCCTCGGGGGTTTCCTCTGGGTACTCCGGTTTCCTCCCCCGGTCCAAAGACATGCATGGTAGGTTGATTGGCATCTCTGGAAAATTGTCCGTAGTGTGTGATTGCGTGAGTGAATGAGAGTGTGTGTGTGTGCCCTGCGATGGGTTGGCACTCCGTCCAGGGTGTATCCTGCCTTGATGCCCGATGACGACCCGAGGTAGTTCAGATGTGAGTGAGTGAGTGAGTGAGCCGTTCATTCACATCAGATGTGAGTGAGTGAGTGAGTGAGTGAGCCGTTCATTCACATCTCAGAAGGCTCTCGTGTCACGCTCTGGCTTTGCTAGTGTTTAGAAATGAACAAGAGCTTCTTGTTCGGGAACAGGCTCTCGACGGATATAATGCAGAGCAAACAGAATGTTAATCATTTCCTTCTCGTTAAATGAAATCCTAATGCTCCTCCGTTGTCTAAAAGACAGACTTGTGTAGGTCGTCATTCATGAGAGCAGAAGATGGGACTAATTAAGAGCCGGCGTGTGAAAGCGGTGGTTTGGCTTCCATGGTATTTATCTCTCTCGATTTTCAAGGTTGCCACCTTTGATCGGAAGATTTCCGCTCGCAGCCTCGCGCCCGGTCTTCGTTTGTTCGTGCTCTCGACGTTGACGGTTTCTAACTAAAAGCAAATGGATGGCTCGAGTTATGAAGTTCTGAACTGCACAAGATGTTTCTGATTCTTGGAGTGAAGAGTCACTGATGGATTTGGACTGCTTATATAACATATAAACTGGTTTATGGTGGCGTAACAGCAGCTAGAATATTCTATAGTTACTGCAAGTTTTAGCTACTATAACATGTCGGAGTTCCTCAAAACGCAAGAAGGCACTATACAGTATATAAATGTATTTTTCTTCTTATGCCATACTTGGATTAAATGTTTCAAAGCTACTGAGATTTCCCAGGAGGCAAGTGGTGCTGTGTTACTGTCTGGAAAGAAAGCCTGTATTTGCTCAACATTTCAGGCTCTACCACTTGGCAGGTCGTGTCTGGCTTGAAATGTTTCGGTGTGCTTCATGTCTGCATCTGACCTTCAACTGGAAAGAAGTTTGAGAAAATATGAGAGAGTTTCTTTAATTTCATAGCTAAAATCTACAAGACACCATATAGTTGTTTGTCTTCAATCTGTCCCTGATCGTTTTTCCCTCTATATGGAATGCTACACATGGAATACACTCAGAGGTTTTAACCAGTACAACCGCCGTTCCTTGATTTATCAGACATTTTCGATCAGTATAAACAAATGAATGATTTCCTGGCTGTGAATATAAAATGAGTCAGGACTCTGTTGGATAACTTTACACAGACTTTTAGTGGTTGAAGACACAATTTTAGATGCTAGAAACATTGTTTTTCGTACGTATGAGTATTGCCCTTAGTAGGCTTGAAATTCTTAAAGCCCCAAGTGTCTACTTTCATATGAGCTTCATATTAACCACCACACATGACAAAGACATTCACTGCCAAACATAAACACAACAAAAACACGTGTTCTGACCACACCATCACCCCCATGAAGCATCATTCTGAGCGTTACCGCTGGTGTCTTCTAATGCAACCGAACTTTGTCCTTATTTATTTTTGCAAACTCTACCGATTTTTCCTCCATTTCAGCATTGCTGCATATTTAGTCTAGTTTCATGAAAAATGATTACAATTACATCCACTAATCAACCCGTCATCTTTCTAGGCACGCTTTGGTGTTTGTGTGTATGAGTGAGGAACCTGAAGAGAATTCAGAAGTCTGTTTAATATGTAAAGAGAAGAGAAGTCCTTCTGTTCTTCCTAACTTAGGTTGATGAGTCAACCCAACAAGGAACGGTCCATCAGGCAGGTCAACATCACCTGAGAGGAACATCCATAAGAACGTGTACTGTAGTTCCTCTGAGCCCCTGTCTCAGATTCAGGACTTGAAGAAACAAGTTTTGTTCTAGGAGAGCTGTCCACAAAGTTATATTTGTGTGTGTGTGTGTACACACATGTGTAGGTCCTGCTATCTGCCAATATACATGTGTTTGAAGTAACTATTAATAGATCTAAGACCTCATTAGCTGAGTGTCAGTGAGAAAAAAGAAGGCTCTGTAAAAACCTGTTCCTTGGCCAGATCTTATTACTGCATTGATTGGTGTAGAAGTTGATTTTGGCAGAGCTACGACGATGAAAACAACACAACGTTGCCTTTTAAGGTATGCAGTTTGCTCTGGTGTAAATGACCTCAGTGTAAAATGGGATCACGTTGCACTTCCTGTTGAACCGTTCCAGTACGTCGTGTCGCCAGACTCTGTGGCGTGTAGACCTGCAGACCTGCTTCTAGGATCTGATTTAAAACACAGGGTCCATCGATCGTCTCATTCTGTTTGTGAACACAACTGTAACAAGTTATCCCAAACTAATTCATTAGTTTTTGAAAGACAGCACACAAATATCTCTCACTCACTCATCTTCTACCGCTTATCCGAACTACCTCGGGTCACGGGGAGCCTGTGCCTATCTCAGGCGTCATCGGGCATCAAGGCAGGATACACCCTGGACGGAGTGCCAACCCATCACAGGGCACACACACACTCTCATTCACTCACACAATCACACACTACGAACAATTTTCCAGAGATGCCAATCAACCTACCATGCATGTCTTTGGACCGGGGGAGGAAACCGGAGTACCCGGAGGAAACCCCTGAGGCACGGGGAGAACATGCAAACTCCACACACGCAAGGCGGAGGCGGGAATCGAACCCCCAACCCTGGAGGTGTGAGGCGAACGTGCTAACCACTAAGCCACCGTGCC
>NC_083481.1:16179523-16274523 GCF_030014155.1 Tachysurus vachellii
GATAAATGGACAGATGGATGGATGGATGGATGGACAGATCAGTCACGTAGAAAATGCATGATGAAGGAAAATAGAGTTTAAAACCCCAAACCACTAAATGCGACAGAAGAAAGAGGTCAGAGGTTCTAAACAAACTCAATCGTTCTACAGATTCATAAGAAGAACGAATGACAAGAGAAGCTCAGGATCCATCAGACGTGAGGAAGAGCAGAAAGGAACCCTGTTTGGGTTGTGCGTGTTTCAGAGCCACAGCAAGGAATAAAACACTCGAGGCATGCAGCGACGGGAAAAGAATCAGTGATGCTTCCTGTTAGTGAGGTTTCATGAGCGAGAGCTTCATCACTGATGTTTAGTTCTGACACTGGAGACTCCTTCCAAATATGATCTGTAAAACATCTCCTTACAGAAAACACCAACAGTTAGACCTTTAGCTTTGACTTCTTAGTTTATTTGGAATGCAGCAGTTATTATAGTAAAATTAAAAAAAGGAATAAAAGTGATCAATACAATAGTTTGTTGTTGTTATTGTTGTTTTGTTTCTGATAAACAATTAAAAATGATTCCTGTGGCAAAATGTTAGTGTTAACACAGCCAGGCCACAGAGACGTAAACCAGCTGTAGAGGAGTGACATCAGCGTCAGCGTCCCGATCGCACGCTTCTCAAAAGTGAGAACGGGGAGAGAAAAAGAAATGCAGCTTCTGTTTGAATCTTCTCTCCACATCCCGCTCTTCTCATCATCTAAACATCTCACACACTCAGAGACTGCCGGCGTCACTGCACTCGCTGCTTCAGAGAGAACACACACTCTGTAACGTCACAGAGCAGCCTGCCAACCAGGACAGCACGCACACAGACACACACACACAGGCTCTTACGCATGCTACGCATTTACACACACTGCACTCCAAGCTGTGTAACGTCAGCCTGGGAATGCTGTTTTTACTTTGTGTGTGTGTGTGTGTGTGTGTGTGTGTGTGTGTGTGAGAGAGAGAGTGAGAGAGAGTACAGGGTAGGAACTCAGAGTTTATGGACACTTGTAAGCACGTCATTTCTATGTTAGTTAAAGGAAAAGTTTAAGCTTTTTAAACCCTGGATGTATGTGAGACGTATGTGAGACGTATGTGAGACATGTGTGAGATGTGTGTGAGACATGTGTAAGACGTATGTGAGACGTATGTGAGACGTGTCTGAGACGTGTGAGACATGTGTGAGACGAATGTGAGATGTGTCTGAGACGTATGTGAGACGTGTGTGTGACGTAATTCATACATCTGTTCTTCAGAGAGATGTAGTGAGATGGCTGCAGTGGATTGATGATGATTTCACTTAGTAACTGAAATAAAACCATTGTTAGTATAAAAGCAATACTTTTTATTATTAAACGATAATAGACGCAAATATAATTGTGACCTTTCTCATGAAGCCGTTTACAAAATCTGTGACTCAAAAGTATTCCAGTGAAAGCCGCAGGTCACTAACGTGCCCTCGTACCCGTGAGACCTCACTGCGCAGTATAGGAGACGCAGTTTGTGTGTGTTCGTGTGAACCTCGTCGTTTTGTGCTCGCAGCAGGCAGTCGAGATCTGTCCCAAGAGGTGACGCAGCTGGCCTTTGTCCCATAAGCGTACTGAGCATGCTCAGTCTGCTTTTCCCACAGAGCCAGAGCATCCTGGCACTCGTCCTACTCACTCGGCTCTCCCTCTCCCTTCCTTCTTTTGTTCCCTCCTTCTCTCCACTACGTGCTGCGTCAGAGTCCTGCAGCCGCGTCACTTCCCTTCACGGCGACCCGGACTTCCCGTAAGCTTCCCACTTTCTCCACGTCCCGCTCAGTGTCCTGCTCACCGGGGAATTGTACAACTCATGAACATCCAGTGCAGCCACCACACCTTCCATTCATGTCGTCTTCTCCACCTCTGCGTGCTCACGGCTCAGGAGGATATGAGCCGCTCCCCGTTCACCGGCTTACTGTAAGAAGCGATCCCTCAAGCAGGACGACACGCTACTGCCAGGAGAACGAGGCTCGGGCTTGAATTAGCGGAAGGAAGTCCATGCAGATGAGGAGGACGAGCAGGGAAGGTGCAGAGCCGAGACACGCAGCCGAGCCAAACGTATGAGCACAGGAACTGAAGACGGAAACGTGTGGCCTCCAAATAAAACGAGAGCATGTGGGCCTTCACTTTTTCACAACAATTCCATTACCTAAAATATTGCTGTCCCAGATTGAGCTCAGAGATCAGATCGATCCAAGCAATGCATACCGGTCTAGTTCTTTTCCTCTTCTTCCTCGTCGTCGTCTTCTTCAGGTGAAGAATTTGTTCATCGTCACGAAGCTCATCTTCATGTCGATTGTCTTCATGTTCATCTTTGTAATTACTTCGTTATTGTTATCCTTATCTTTATCATTTTCATATCATCACACCAACTTCATCTTCTTGTTCATCTTCATCATCATCGTTATCTGGTTCAGCTCCTTCATACATCATTTCATGACGATCTTCTTCTTTACCTCATCTTTATTTCTTTTCTTAGCCGTCTTCATTCGCTTCATCTTTTACCCGATGATCATCTCTATCTTCATCTTTACTTGACATTTAAACCCTGATAGAAAATGCCAGTGAATATCAAGGCTCCACATTTCCATTCTCCTGAAAGTGAAATTAGAAGTTTCAACCTAGAACATTTTTGACTCTTCTTAGGGGCTTTTTACACCTGGTCACTTCATGTGTTTTCTGTGATCTGATAGCTATCAGATGGTAAAAAGACCAGGTCTAAATGCCCTCAGAAACGTTTTTGAGACGGATATAAATCCGATGGTTCAAACCCCTTCAGGAGGTGGTCTGGGACGCGTTTCAGATGAAACTGGACAGGTGTAAATGAATGTGGTTGTTCAAGCCACATACACTCTAAAAAATGATGTGTTGGATTTACTTAAAATATGTATGCACCATTTTTGCATCACACTTTTTAAGTAAACCCAACTTGGAAAAAAATTACTTAAAATTAACAAGAAAACTGTTGTTATATGTACTTAAATTTTTGGGTTCACTCAACATTGTTTACTTAAAAATATAAGTAACATGGTAGAATCTGCTAAGTAACTGCAAGTTAAGTTAACTTAAAATTTAAGCTCATTTATGTTCAAAAAAGATAATTAATTGAGTTGAACCAATGTAAAATTTTAAGTTATTTTAGATCATCAGCTATTGGTCTGCATACTGCACTGCTGCTTGAATGGGTTAAACGCAGAGCACAAATTCCTAGTATGGGTCACCATGTCACTTCACTAAAATAAATTACACATGCAAATCACACAAAATAAAGCATTTCACTTTATTTTTTGAAACAGGCTGCAATACAATGGTGAAGCCTAAAACCACACATCATGAATGTACAACAAATGTGTCAAATTAACAAATTTTGAACAAAAAAACAAACAGGACACTTCCTTGATGCTGCCCCCTTTGCAACACTTTCTTGCTCTGAGCTAGAAAGAGAAAAAAGTTTTATATTTAGTATGAATAGGCAAGACATTGCAGAGTCTTACTAGCATAGACCTTTTCAGTAAAAGATTGTATATACTAATGACGCATCACCTTTTTTTGGCAAAATACTCATATACTGGTAATTTATCAATACTGTTATTTAAAGATATTAATAGATCACGTTTTTGCATAATGTGCTATGCTGAGACCAGCGGATGTCGGAAGCGTGTCACGCCCTTCTGCTCCGCATTTACGCATGCGTAGAAGTTTCTCATTATTATAAGAAAAGTTAAGTTTCAAGCCAAGGTGGTAATTGAACAAAGAACTGCAAAGCGTTACACAGAGCAGGGCGGGAACAGATTCGTCAGAATTCGCCCTTATCTTAATGCAAACATGCCAACGCGATGCATGGTCATATACCTCTGAAATAAACAAATTAACCACTAGAACATTCATTCGATGGAGGCACACTGCTTTTAGGCGGACAATCGCGTGCACACTCGTTCCTCCTTTCATACAATAACTTACTTGTACAAACTGGACTTTCATAAGTATTCAAGTAACACGTTTCTAATTGTTGAAGCTAAATTCGTAGCAATTCAGAAATTCAATTTAAAAAAGTTTCTTTCTTGACCACAAACGCAAACACAAATAAACGAATGTACGTTAAAACGACAAATCTTACCTCTTTTCAGCGTCTTCGTCTCTTTGCGTTTCAGAAAATATCTTCATCTAACACTACAAACAAGTGTTTATTAATTTCAAAACCTCAAAATCGAATATTTTGCTTAGTTTATTGAAAGTTAAGCTTACCTCTTTCCACCGTCTTCACATGTGCATCACAAAATGGCTCCAGTTTTTTCCAGATTTGCATATCACGTGGCTCACAGTCAAACTTAAAATATTATGTTATAATTACTTAGTTTTGATGCAATTTTAATACTAGTTGACGTGACTTATGTTTTTTCATTATATTTATGCATACATTTAGGTTCACCTTGTAACTTATATATTTATGTTACAGACACTATATATGCTAAGTAGAGGTTGGAAAGTTAAAATTACTTTGTTATTTGTGTTTAGTTTATTTATTTTTAAAAGTAATGGTTGTTCAGCCAACGAATCGTTTTTTAGAGTGTACGTCAGCGCTATACTCCTCCCAAACAGAAGTACGTCACTCACAGGTGATCTTTCACCCAGGCGTCTCGTCGGGTCTTAAAACGCACTGCTGCCGCCAGCGAAAATGCAGCAAACAGTAAACGCTGTTTTTTATAGCATAAACGTCGTAACCAGTTTTTTCGTCTTCTTTTTTACTGCATCCTGAAAACCGCATACACCAAAGCGTGTTCCAGTTCAGTTACCCCGGAAATGAGGTCAAATCTATTTGCATTTTGGGCGGGAGTAGAAAGATCGGATCGATATCCGATTCGCCGAGACGCATTTATGTGGCCTAATGTAAATGGACCAGTTTTAACAAATCAGATCGGATCAGAGAAAACACATGAAGTGACCAGGTGTAAAAAGGCCCTGAGTTCAACCTGTTCTCGAGTGGATAATGATGAGGCACTTCGCATATCCTGTCTATATATATTTTTTTGTGAAAGCCGTTTACTTGCTCTGTCGTCTGTAACGGTTGTGTGGATTTACTGTGGCAGATGAGAACCGGTTCCATCACACACACAGAACATTCTAGAAAAATCCCACTCACTTTACAGCGAGTTTATATCTTTCTTGTGGAGATCCTGCATTATTGTTTTATTATTATTATTATTATTATTATTATTATTATTATTATTAGTAGTAGTAGTAGTAGTAGTATTATCAAACCTGAGATTTTGACCACTGAAAAGAGCAACAGCAGATCAAGCATAAAGCCACTGGCTCACGCACGCCCCCTTCAGTGAGACAGAGGTAATGACTGCCTTTACCTCGTGCTTTTTCCCTGCAGTCTTATGTCCGATCGACAGCACTAAATATGGCATAAACATTCTACAAACATTATATCGGTACCAGATATCCTTTTTAAGCATGGAAATATAAATACAGCTAAATGAAACACACGAGGATGATTACATTACATTACATTACATTACGAGTAATGATTACATTACTCATCTCTGTATCATTATCAACAGATAAAAAATAAAATAAATAGTACGTGTACTCGGGCTGAAACATGGTACTGATGTTTAGTTGAGCACGTCTGGGTCCTGACCCTAACCCTGGTCTGGATTAAAATGTCCTGTGAATATAACGGCCATGGTATTGAATTATTTCTGTACATTTTTCATCTAAAGGCTTCACCTGGTCCAACGGAATAAAAAGTGTAACTAAAGTGTGAATACGATCAAATTTCACACCGCTCCACAACAAAGAAAGAAGCTTTGACGTTTTGAGCCGTTGAGGATCGTTTGGTCCTGTGTGAAAACCAAGCTCAGTGAAGTCTAGTCAGAACGTGACAGTGCCGGATGATGCAACGCCGCACTGCTCTGAATCATTTGGCTGGATGTGGTGGGTTTTATTTTATTTGTTTTAAACCACATGTCAGAGTATGTGTGTAACTCGGGGCAGATGTGCGTATCTGCGTTCGCTGCTCCTACTGTCAAACTCTCAGGCCAGTAAAGTCTAGGGTGAAGGACTAACAATTCTCAAAGTGAAGGAAAAAACCCTGCAGCGGTATTTTTAAACGCGTGGCCGACGCCGGTCTTGATCACTTCCCGTTCCCCGTTGAGTAAAAACTGAACGTTGGTAGGAAAAAGTGCTTTCGGCCAATCGGATTTAATCCTATATATTTTTCTCAAGACCTTCAAATGAATCACTGGAGACAGGAATCTGATTAAATGGTATATTTGTATTTGTGTGCAGCTGTTTCTAAACATGTGGAAAAAGAAATATTAGCAGTGCTGGCCTTCTGTCTCGTATTCATTTCTGGAGTAAAGACATTTATGGACATCACGAGATTTAGAAAGTAGGTCAATGTTAGTGTGTGTTTGTTGTTGAGAAGCAATTTTATTGAAGGAATAAACAAACAGAGACGGTTGTGAATAGTTGATCAAAGATGGACAGAATATTCCAACACTATTGTTATTAATTCCAGGATTTCTAAGAGGCAGCTTCTAACATGGCAGCTAACACAGTGAATTAATATGCTGTGATTAACTAGTTAATACAGGATCAGTTTCAGACTGAATACAGATAAAGCCGACTTTGTTTACTCTAGGAGCATCGAGGAGCCGACGAGATAGTGTTAATTTCGTCACCTATTTTTAATTTAGTCTTAGTCTTGTGCCAAATGTCCTTGTTAGTTTTAGCCATATTTAGTCATTCACATATCTTTTTTTGTTAGTCAGGTTTTAGTCGACTAAAAGTCTCGTCATTTTAGTCTAGTTTTTCAAGCGGCGGTTGAAGACCTACATACTCAGGAAACACTTCAACTAGCACTTCTTTCATTATCTTTTGCATTTAAAAAAAAAAACAAAAAAACACACCTTTGACACTTTCATTGTAACTTTGAACAAATGTTTTAAACTCATGGTATCTTAAGTATGTAACTTAGTGAGCCAGCATTAATGTATTCAATGTTAGAGATTTAAGCACTTATGTACGTCGCTCTGGATAACGGCGTCTGCCAAATGCTGTAAATGTAAATGTAAATGTAGTTTTAGTCAAAAGAAAACTCAAGGTATCTTAGTCAAGTTTTAGTCGATTAAAAGTCTTTTAATTTTAGTCTAGTTTTAGTCAAAAAATTGGAGTCTTTTTTTAAAATAACACATTATTACTGAGATCATTACTGATAAACATTTCAGTAAAAAAAGTGGTTCACATATGTTTCACTCGAACTTGACCGCACATCACATTTTTTACTTTATTGATGCTGCTTTTAATCGTAATGCAAAGACCGGTCATCGGGACATAAGCTGTCATGTACAATAAAAGAGCCTGCGCAGGGATAGGAAATATAATTTAACACAAAAAGCCTGACTAGACCAGGGTGGACTTGCGCTCGGACAAATTGTCCAATTTGTATAAAAATATCTGAATATTTTTAAGGCGTAACAGCTGATGAAAAAGCAGAGACAATTGTAGACGAAAATGAAGAGAGATTTTATCTTAGTTTTTATTTTATACATAACATTTTCGTCTCATCTTTTTTCGTCAACATTAATGCATGTTAATTTAGTCTTAGTCAGCGTTTTTGGACAGCGGTGCAGTCTTGTCATCGTCTCGTCTTAGTCATGAAAAAAAAGGTTGTTGACGAACATATTTCGTCTCGTCTCGTCTGACAAAATGAACACTACGACGAGGGATACTTTACGTTTAGCAAGCGTCGTCATTTTCTTTTTTAGACGTGTTTAACCGTCTGTGTGTCCTAGCAGGACAGTTATGGTATGAAACGATGATCTGTAATATGTGCAGGCTGATTAATTCTCCTACTAAAACCTTTTACCTTAAATCAGCTGACGTGAGTAATGCAGCAGGATTCGGACACTTGGGGGAAGTCGTGGCCTAATGGTTAGAGAGTCTGACTCCTAACCCTAAGGTTGTGGGTTCGAGTCTCGGGCCGGCAATACCACGACTGAGGTGCCCTTGAGCAAGGCACCGAACCCCCCAACTGCTCCCCGGGCGCCGCAGCATAAATGGCTGCCCACTGCTCTGGGTGTGTGTTCACGGTGTGTGTGTGTTCACGGCTGTGTGTGTGCACTTTGGATGGGTTAATCTGAGGAAACTAAAGCGTGTTCCTCTTTCAGGCTGTGAGCGAGACATTGTATCCGTGGCCCTGTAATGTGTACAATCTCCACACTGTATTCCATTTTATTTAAAATTCTCTGGGAGCAGACGTACACAAGCCCTGATTGCAATAACGCTACACATAAACAACAGCGAATGTTTGACTCAGATTGAGAAAAAGTTAATTCGATTCAAAAGTTGGAGGATTTGGTCTTTCCCTGACACACACACAAACACATACCAAACTAAACCCAGGCTCAAGTCAGAATAAAAGAAATCCCTAGAACATTAACGTAAACCCCGGGAGAAGATTTGGTCCTGATCCAGCGGCTCAGAAGATAGCCGCGTCGACTAATTGACTCCAACTGCCAAGCTCTTCTATCTCTTAGAACACGAAGTGCTTCATCAAACCGCATACAGTATAACAGACCGTATTTCACTCCAGCACTTATGTTTGAAAATCTTAGCTCAGTCTCTCTAGAACGAGAGCAACGCAAGAGCTCTCACAGTGCTATCAATCCTGGTATCTTCAGTGAGAAGACCACTTCAAAAGTTCAGTAACCGAGTTCCCAGATTAGCCCATAAATCTACCTCAGCGCAAAGAGAAGGAGAGCGAGGACAGAGAAGAACAGAATCGCGTTCCGTCTATAACTCGGGTTTCTTTTTCTAGATCAGTTTAGTGAGAACTTTAGCATGTAAAAAATTCGATGTCAAAATGATCCCCAAGAGTTGATTCGAGTCATTACATGTTCACATGTAGTGAAGTAGTCCGAGAGCTGAAAAACGTGAGGCTTTGCACTTACACCTTGAGTGTTTGCACTTACACGGGTGAAATGTTAACCCAACAGTTCAGGTGCTTGGCTTAATCCACAAGATGAGAGAATATTTTTGAAATAAAACAAAATATGTGCACACCAGGGGGGCACGGTGGCTTAGTGGTTAGCACGTTCGCCTCACACCTCCAGGGTTGTGGGTTCGATTCCCGCCTCCGTGTTGTGTGTGTGGAGTTTGCATGTTCTCCCCGTGCCTCGGGGGTTTCCTCCGGGTACTCCGGTTTCCTCCCCCAGTCCAAAGACATGCATGGTAGGTTGATTGGCATCTCTGGAAAATTGTCCGTAGTGTGTGATTGTGTGAGTGAATGAGAGTGTGTGTGCCCTGCGATGGGTTGGCACTCCGTCCAGGGTGTATCCTGCCTTGATGCCCCGATGACGCCTGAGATAGGCACAGGCTCCCCGTGACCGAGGTAGTTCGGATAAGCGGTAGAAGATGAATGAATGAATGAATGAATGAATGAATGAATGAATGAATGTGCACACCAACTTTGTGGTTGTGACCCATCTATATATCCATCCATCCATCCATCCATCCATCCATTATCTATCGATCCAGTGATCAGTCTAGCATTCTATTTATCTAAAATGTTTAACTGGGAATTTTCCTTTTAAACTGTTGAAGTTTACGGTGTTTAAAATCCTGTTGTTCTTGTTCATATGTAACTGTTTTGTTTTCTTTCTAAAACGATTGGCCTAATTCTGATAAAAGATACAGGATCACAATGTTCTAGCAGAGCAGGACGCTGTAACGCAGTGTGCTAACAGCAGAGGGCTCTTTTCAACTGCTTTGCCTCTCCACACATCTCTCAACCCTCAGCCTGAGCGAACCCTATGATTCCTGTGGCTGCTGCTTTCTCGAGCGTCTGATCAATAGATACTCCAGAGGCTATATTTATCAGCACACCACTTCTCAGACACAAATATTTGACAGTCATCGATTGTGCATAAACAGCTCTAAAGTTTGGAGACATAAATGGGGTTTGTGTGCGAGTTTTGATGCGACTGTTTTGTCTGGAGATGGTTTTCAATACCAGTGTGTGGGAAGAAAAAAGACAAAACACGAGACTGATGTCTGTTTTTATTTATTTATTTTGTTTGTTCGCCTGGCCAGCGAACCCATGTGGTATTAAAAACACCACGAGACGCAATGATGAGACAATGCTCATAACAATGTCGGGTTGAACTTAAGCTCCTGAAAGAAATTGGTTGTTGTCTAAAATTTGTGCACCTGTACAACAACACAAACATGAACTGGTGGTACATGTATAGCCTCTTACCCTAATAGGAATAGACGGTTTATAACCCATGTGACTTACAGGCTGTTGAGCATGCACAAGCTCAGTAGTGGATTAGCATTAACGTAGCCAGAATCATATTCTGATGAACAAACACATTTGCTAATCTGTCCTGTAGCAAGTGTGTCTATAGTCTCTGCTTCCTCACTACAAAGAGGCTACACAGGACTAATCGCCGATCATGAACAGCACAGAGGGCCCCGATTTCTACATCCCAATGTCCAACGCTACTGGACTAGTCAGGAGCCCTCACGAGTATCCACAGTACTACCTGGCAGAACCATGGGTCTTCTCCTTCCTCACCATCTACATGTTTTTCCTCATCCTTGTGGGTATTCCTGTCAATTTGTTCACACTCTGCGTCACGGTCCTGCACAAGAATCTGCGCACGCCGATCTACTACATGGTGGTGAACATGACAATGGCTGACCTGATTGTAATCGTGGTCAGCTTTCCTTTCACCATGCACGCAGCAATGCACGGCTATTTCGTCCGTGGAATGGTGGGATGCAACTTCGAAGGCTTCTTCACAGTCCATGGTATCCAGATCTCATTGTGGTCCTTGGTGGTCCTGTCCGTGGAGAGGTTCATGGTGTCCTGTAGACCTGGGATCGACATTCGTTTCCGGCGCAGGTTTATCGTTAAGGGAATAGGCTTCAGCTGGCTTATGGCTTTCAGCTGTTCTTTGCCTCCTCTCTTTGAGTGGTCGCGATACATCCCTGAGGGATTGCAGTGCTCGTGCGGCGTTGATTACTACACTCTAAAGCCTGATATCTACAACGAGTCCTTCATCAACTACATGTTCACCGTGCACTTCATCATCCCGTTGACCGTCATCTCGCTGTGCTTCGGCCGACTGCTTTGCATGGTTAATAACGATGCTATTTCTAAAAACGAGCAAGATGCCAGCTGCTTGACGGTCCTCTTGATTCTAGGGTTCTTTATCTGCTGGCTGCCGTATGCTAGTTTTGGCTGGCACATCTTCTCAAACCAAGGCAGTGCCTTCAGTCCTATCGCCATGACTCTGACCTCGTTCTTCGCCAAGAGTTCCGTGTTGTTTATTCCCCTCATTTGCATTTGCATGGACAAGCAGCTCCGTCAATGCATGGTCATCACGCTGTGCCTAGGGAAGAACCCTTTTGAGGGCAAGGTTGGAGACTCTAAGACCTCAGAGTCCTCGTCCGGCTCTGCGGCTCCTGCATGAGCATTTCAAGATTACAAAGATTTTACAGATCTAAAGATTTTAACGATTTAAAGTCCACTTTAATTCCACACAGGTGCAGATGCCTAAAACTTTCGTTGGATATCAATCGACTTTTATGTTCTTTTATGTATATCAGCAGTTCTTATCCTTTTCCGGGCCCAAGTTAAAGAAAAGAATGACTTAACCACCCTTCCCACATGTAGAATGTTAGATGGATAAAGTTTAATATAATACAACAAGAGTTTTGGATTACTCACTAAGTGGAAAGGCTCGGCTTGGATGGAGGATCTGAGGCGGTCCAGTCGTGGCTGAGTAAGGCTGAAGAAAAGGCATTACACTATTTTCAACCATAACTCCAGCTCTGTACTTGTTCTTGACTTGGTCCTGCTACGATGTCTATAAATCCATAAAATTGCTAAGATTATGTGATGTCTTGCAAGCAGCTGTTAACTCATTCAAACTACAAGTTTTCCTGTGACCTGGCCCCCAGTTTCCGAAACTCTGATCTATCTGTTGGTTGTATCTCAAAGGACAAATTTGTTAAAATGAAAATACTTGTTACTTGTCACATTACAGAGAGGTTGTATTATTATTATTATTATTATTATGTGTGTTGTTGACATTGGAAAAGTCAATCTATACTATTATTGTCTTGACCCCTTGAGTCCATAATCGTTTATAATCCGTCTCCAAGGCCATCTTGCATAAGGACATGATGCTAATCCGGACTAACAGATCAGTCTGAATGAACCTGAGACAAGAAGTTCAAAATAAATGACAAGCTCTTTGAAAGGATTTTGAATAAATGCGAAATATTTTAAGATATTTTTAGCCAAGTTATTTTTTAAGCTACAGTTTCTCTAGCAAGCTTCACGTTTCTCTTCTAACTAGTAAACTGCTTACAATTACTATGTCATAATAATATTTATACATTATTTTGTGGGATATTTTACAGTTTGTAACATGCTGCTTGTTCATGTTCACTGCTAGCAATAGTTTATGCTTAGCATTAGAAAAATAAACTAGATAAATAAGCAATAGTTTATTTATCTACAACATTCCAGCTATATCTTCTTTGGGAACTATTTGTCATCGGCCATACTCGAATTAAAGTATATGTTAATTTCTTGTTTATAAAAGCAGATTCAAACCAACACTCAAGCGTTTATATAGAATATCAGCTAACATAACATGCTAACATTCACTATAATACCAACTGATTATATACTGTACCACAGCTGGCGAGCTCATGATTCTGATTGGTCAGAAAGTGTTCTGGCTATGACTAATACAATATCTTTGTGTTGATGCACTCGTTCTAATAGGTTACCGTTTCTATAGTAACAGCCCCTTCATAGGGACTCTGATTGACTCTGGCTAATAATAAACCGACTGTAATAATATACAATTTTTTTTTTTTTTTAAATCTATGAAATATAAAATATATCCTAATCTTAAAGTTTCTATAAACAGTTTAACATTTGAATGAAGTGTAAATATTCAGCATAAACATGTACGGAAGTAAAAACAGGTACATATTCATGGGCACGGTTGACGTGGCAAAGCTCTCTGCTCAGTTGCTATCGTTTTTAACAATCTGCCTCTCAAGGTCAACATTCATTTTGATAATAATGAACAGGACAAAACTCGGGTCAAGGAATTTAAGAAAAAAGGCTGCCGATTTCTTTCTTTTATTTATTTATTTTGTCATGGAAACGGGCCAGATGATGCTGTGGTTGCCACAGCAACCCTAATGCCTCCCTGATTTTTTTTTTTTTATCTCCCACAGATATTTTTGTTACTGTGCCAAAGACTCCATTTGCTCCAGACACGAGATTTTAAATTTCTTTGAAAAGAGAGAAGGGCTTCAGCTTGTGTTGAGCTTGTGACGGATTTGTCTTTTTGCTCAGCTCAAGACGAGTGAAGCGATATGGAAATACAAGGCTTCGAATTCAAATCACTTCAGTAACACTGAAATCTGGATTTCAACAAAAATGTGAACTATGCCAGTGTATAATTATATTCAGCCATGAACATGGTTCAGTTATTAAGTGGTAAAAATAATGACCAATTTTTTATATTATCTGTACGTGTAAATGAGAGATATGAAGCATCTTGTGATGTAAATGTCTGTTTTTTATCACGCTCACATCCAATAACTTGAACTTTTTGTATATCCATTTTCAGCTCTGAATGAATTTTCATTTTCAGCTCTCAGGATGAAGATGTCAGACTTCATCATGCTTAATTATTCTTGTTTGCCATTGCTAATCATTTGAACTCATCAATGGATCCTCTACCAGTTTTTACCATTTGTGTTGCCAGACTTCAAAACACGTATCTGTGACGGACGGACTGATTTTTTCCAGAAAGTGTAGCGGCAAGACTAAAAGCCTTCGCTTTACTCCCGCTTTTGTAAAAGTCCTCTGAAAGGCACTTTATTCAGCATAGATCATCCACTTGAGTGCTTCCTGAGCTGCTGTGTGTCGCCCTGACAGTCATGTAATAGTAATTCACAGTCAGAGCTGTTCCTAGGTGTCTGGCTGGATTTGGCAGGAAATCTGCACATACATAGACGTTAAACTTCAACACAGTTGAAGCCTTTGGGCTTGAAATGAGCAACAAAGGAATTAAAGACGAGAGTCTGGACTCATCAGTAACACGACAGGTGATCGAGGTTTGATGATGTTTTACCTTTCTTTCCCTGCTGAACAGATGACACTATTTATTTGTTCCCTTATTTGGATGGAATCTAGCGAATTATATCGTAACAAGGTTAATACGTAACGGGGAATTTGCATAATGAACCAGTTGCAAAGTGGTTTAGATAATAAAGATAATCACAGAGCAGTGGACAAGTACTGTAGTATTTGTATTTCTTTTTACCAGCATCCTATGGGCAGGATCTAGTTGTGGATTAAAACTGGTAAAGTAACAACACAGGCCTTAAGAATTACAAATTTTTTTCATATAATACATACAAAACACACATCACCAGACCTAGAAAAGAACAAAATACTAACTTCTGTTTATTCGTTTCAATCCTAGTGGAAGTCTAAGGGGCGGTTGTCAATAATTCTGCTACAAAAAAGACATTTTTTGTGGAACAGTAACTTCTGAATTGTGTTAATAATGTAGCCGTGTGTGTGTCCAATTCATCCGAATTCAGAGGAAGGAACTTGTGGTTTTGTTACCAATCATTATTATTCTAGGTTACAGTATACACATGCCATAAAACAGATGCTACACGTCAGAACTATTTGTATAGGATCATTCCATCTTTGGGCAAATGGTAATGTTGGGGAAAACTACACAAGGAGGTCGGTACGACTTTCTGGTGAGGTTCTCGGGTCGATCCCATCCTCAGACCTTTATTTTTCAAGCTTTGAAACTCTTAGCCGCAAAGACATGTATGTTTAATTAGTTTCATGAAATTCAGCAGCTGCCGTTAGACTTCCATTATAATTCATTTGTAAGTAAACATACTCTTATTTTTTTTTTCCCTTCTTGTCTGCAGACACCACCCACAGACTACCGACAGACCCAAATACAAATACGCTATTTAGAACGAACAATCTTTTCTAAACAAAAACAAATATGCAGATAAGAGGCACACTGTTGGTTTTTTTTTTTAAATTAGGGCATCTGTTGACTAAAGACGTGAAGCGAATCACGATGGATGTGATCCTGTGGGATGCAGGAAATAAGATGTGCGAGTGGGAGATTTTAACGTTCATGTGGGCATGCGGTCAAATCTATCAGGAAATTCAACCAATTAAATTTGTTAGAATATATTACAGGCTCCCCGTGACCCGAGGTAGTTCGGATAAGCGGTAGAAGATGAATGAATGAATGAATGAATGAATATTACAGGTAGGTACAAACAGAAAGGCTAAAAGTCTCTCGAACAATCTCAAAATTCTTTTTTTCGAATTACATCATTTTGCATTCAGGCATGAAGATATCCTTCTGTTTTCTTCCCGTCTTTGAAATAATCACATCACACAAGCACTGAAACGTGGCTGAACAACAAGCGAGACGTTGCAGGTAGATCGGAATGGTTCCTGAATAATAATCCGCAACCCGCTAACTTCCTTTTTTCTGCTGCTACACGAATCAGAATTATGCGACGTTGAATCTCGATTAAGAATCGGTATCGACTTCGTAACGATAAGCGGAAGTTATTTACCGCGTTGTGCCTGGATTTTCACCACGTTTCGCTCAAATAACAAAAACAAATACAGACAGAATACACATATCGGTGTGAATAACAATGGAGACACTTTCACAGGATTATGAAAGCTACCTCTGATGCCCTGTACTCCATTTGTCCTTTTCAGTCTTTGTCTTGTTAGGCTTTCCTTATCAGAAAACAAAATGTACTGTGCTATTCAGCAGATAACCCTGTAGAACGAGAGGTACCTCACTGGATTTGTAAAAGACGGCTATACCGCGGCTGGATAATTCCATCGTTCCTTTCCTTATCGTCTGTGAAGTATGGTGGAGATATCCTGCAGTATCTTCCAGGCACTTGGCGCTTCCCCTTGTTTCCGTCTTAGAAGAATGCTCTGCTAGCATTTTAACCTGCTGTACAGCCTTCAAATCCATAAAATAAAGACAAAAGGTGAAGATTGTGTATATATTTTATTCTCACATTATCATCATATTTTAACTTCATGTTCCCTTCATTCTCGTAAAATGATCACCTCTGAATGTACACGTACTGCAAACTGTCAAAAATATACAAATGAATGCAGACTTGTGCTATACTCTGGTCAAATGTTTAAAAATCATTGGCACCGAGGGAGAAAAAGAATGAAATAAAGAAGACAGACACTGAGAAGTGTAAAGACATGCACAGCATACATGTGAGCACCCAGTGAGGAGAGGTGCTCGGTGCATGGGTGTGGTCTCTGAAACCGAAAAATACTATCAACAGACAGTAGTTCAAAAGACTGTCCTTTATAAAATAAAAACCATCAAGAATGGTACTATTAGGCACATAATCGTTTTCTTTATACGTAGTCATCGATCTCTGATAGATGTTTGTGAAATTGTATGAAAAGAAAAGGAAAAAAAAAACAAAAAAAAAACAACCAACAATTCCTGGAACGTACAGCAAAAACCATTCTTCCGCTGTTTGTTACAAGTTGTCAAGTAATCTTTCTAGGAAAACACAGGAATGTCAAATTCATAGCATAGTATACAGGGTCCTCAGAGGAGGGCTTGTATGGAGCGACAGTCTGTCAGATGCTGAGATCTTTGGAGTTCTCTTTGTAGGCCTTCCTCCTGGGCTCGGGAAGTGCGTTGTTGGCTTTGCCATAATTGGACTTGAGTTTGCTGTAGTAATTTTTTACACTGCTTTCCTTATCTTCTTCCTCCGAGTCGACCGCGTTTCGGGAACCCCTTGAAGGAAGTATGTCAAGGCTCCTGGCTCGGTAGGAGGTCGCTTCTGGAGAATCCGATCGAGATAACCGAATCTTTCTCTCGGGAGAGCGACCCCTGAGCAACGAACTGTACTTCTGGAAAGCCGAATCGGAATCAGGGGTTCTGACGCGGGGAAGGCTCTGTTCCTGGTAGGTTCTCCGGGGCAGGCTGTCCCCATTGTTTGTCCTCTCTATGGTCGAAAAGCGGTCTATTGGCTCTTGGGGAAAAGGATTTCTTTGGGCCAAACCGTCATAGGACTCTCGATTCACACGGTCATATGGCAGTCTACGTAGTGTGTCGTCATTGTTAAGAGGTCCATAAGACTGCCGGGGTAGTGTGTCGTCACGGTTCCAACGATCATAGTACTGGGGGAGGCTATTACCATTTACAAACTGCCGGGGGAGGGTGCTATTACTGTTTAGACGACTGTAGGACTTTCCTGGGTATGTCAGGCCGTTGCCACGCTCTAAACCATCATATGTCATCCGTGGCAAGAGGCTGTCGCGGTTTAGCCGATCCGTCGCAGGCAACTCGTCCAGGACACTGTCCAAGTGAGAAGAAGGCTCAGGAGATGGAGGCTCCTTCAAGACCACATCCTCATCCAACGCTGGTTTGCCATTGCGTGGCTTGTTTGAAAGAGGGTTGGACTGCCGGCGCGGGGATTGGTGTCTGGAGCGATATGGTGATCTGTGACGGTGAGGGGACCTATTGCGGTGCCCTGACCGATGTGGTGAACGGTGCCTTTGTGGAGAGGAATGGCGCTGAGGGCGTCTTTCCGGCGATCGCCCGTGCCGACGTTCCTGTCGACTGTCTAGCGTGTTCTCGGCACTTCTTGCCCGGCGCCTCCTCTCTGGTGAATGGTGCCTCCGGTGGTGCTGATGGTTATACGAATCATCTTTGCTGTACCTCTTATCGCCTCTCTTTTTGTTATAAGCACTGCTGCTACTTTTCTTATTGTGGTGTCTGTCCCTGCCCCGTTTGTCTGGAGAGCGGTGTCTGTGGTTGCTATGGTGATGGTTGGAGCGGTGGCCGTGCTTGCGCTGACCTGACTCGTGTGTCCTCCTGTCCTCTTTCCGGGATGTATTATGAAGGTCTTGTGGAGAGCTGGAATCCAATGACATGCGGGGCTGACTGTCAGGAGGTGCCGTGTTCACTTCCGAAACAGTTTGAGCCCTGCTGACGGGGCCGTTGTTGTCGTTGTTGCCGTCTGGAACATACACAAGGAATTACGTGTAAAATAAAGCAAAAAAAATAAATAATACCTAGCCTAGTCCTTGCCTAGGGTTTACTTTGTTTTCACACAAATGCTTTCATTTAAAAAAAAAAAACAAACACTTTGTTAGGATGTCGTGAGTAAAACAGCACGCTAGATTTTAGTAATTGTTTTGCCAATTCTAGCACACTCGCCTTAACTTAGCATCTAA
Source organism: Tachysurus vachellii (assembly GCF_030014155.1). Lineage (NCBI taxonomy): Eukaryota > Metazoa > Chordata > Actinopteri > Siluriformes > Bagridae > Tachysurus > Tachysurus vachellii. The sequence goes on from NC_083481.1 coordinate 16,197,917, forward strand.
TTTCCCTAGCGCTTGATGAGTTGAATCCTGCGCCTTTGAGTTCTCTGACACCCGAGCTCTAGAGCCATTAACACGGGAAAAAATAGCAGCAACATATCTAGTGGCATGACAAAGTAGTCATTAATCATGCTAGCAAAACCATATGAATCATTTTAGCAGGTAGTAATGGCTTGGGTCTAAAACTAATTCTGGGGAGGAGACAATGAATTATTAGTAACGGTAAGCCAGGATCCAGCGTCTTGTCTGATGAGTGCTGATGGTTCAGGCAAACTGTACATGGACTAAATGGTAAATGGTTTTACGAATATGGTACACCAACGATTTTGAGCCGCAACTGGAAAAATTTCAGTTTGAAATAAAATTTCTCCTGGCATTAAGGCACACCGGAGATGTTCATGCTTTTAACCTTTTCCGCTTAAAGAATGAGCAGGGTTTGGTCTGGAGCCGTACTGTTTGGTATTGTAACAATACACACACACAAAAAAACTTATAATCAATGGCATTAAAAGGGCTTACAAATCTTTATAAAGCCTGGTTTGACTTTGGTTTCTTGGGTAAATCATCCTATAGTATATGAAGTTCTTGAACTCTTCACCTTGTTCATACGTCATACGTCTTTACACATGATTGTTTGTTTAGATCAGACGGAACTGTCTGTCTTCTCACATTCGTGACCGGTTTTTGTCTGTAGCGTAACCGTGTGCACGTCTCCTGAACCACGCCGGCATGCGACCTCTCGGCCAATCCTTTCACCTCTATTACTACACTGTTCAGTTTGTCTTGGGTTCCTTCCAGTTTTGCTTGAATTGATTCCCCACCAATTCCCCATTCTTCCAATTAATAAATAAAAATCACTGCCACGCTGTCGCTACTCGAAGAAAGCAGTGATGAATTCCATGCATATTGAATGTTTTGGGGGTTTTTTTGGTGGCGTATCCGATCGGATCATTTCGATCCATGACGCAGTGGCTAAATATGTCCAATTGAGGATCACAATCAAATCTGAATTGAAAATATCAGGGCCCTTATTTATAAAGAGCCTAAGAATGATCTCAGAAAGCTAACAATTTAATTTAAACATTTCTAACTAGGAATCTTATCTTAACAGTGATTCAGGACCGATCTCAGAGCAACTCAGGGGCAGAGGAGGCGGGGCTAAACCTGTTACTAGGTGACATATTCTTTTGTAGACTGTGATTGGTTGACGGAAAAACAAAGGAGCGCTTTTAAAATCTGGTCTATAATAAACCTTCACTTTGTCTCTATGTTAAGATATTTGAGACTCTACGGTGTAGAGATTACGTTCGTGACCGATATGTTCGAACATCTGTATGTTATAAATGTAATAAATGTAAACAGAAATGTTAACGATACAAATTGCATTATTTCTGACGCTACGGCACTTCAGCTCCGATTCAGAGACGTTAGTGTATCTTTAAATGACGTAGCAGAAGAATATATATAAGAATATATAAAGAAACTCAAAGCTCTTAAAAGTCCTCCTCACTGCTCCTAACACTTTTGGACCTTATGAGCTCTTTTAAAGGTTAAGATGCTTTATGAATAACATCATAACGTCACTAGGAGAAACTCTTTACACTGAGAATTTTCATGACTACGAGCCCTGATATTTGTCCACACACACAGACGGTCATGTTTAAGGCAGAAATGTGTGTTCACGTGTGATACAACGTGCACATCCATCCATTTTTTTTTTTTTCACTGAGATGAGAGGAGCGATCACACAACTGGACTGCGATGCATTGTTGGTGAATGGACAGAATGAACGATGATGGCACGGACACGGCAGCTACAAACCGTGGTCTGGTTTTGGAAGAAACCTGCCTCTCCTGTCTTTTCGTTTCTCGCCGTGGCTGTGGCTTGTGGAGCGGCCATCGCTGAGAGAGGAGGTAGAGAGACCACCACAACCGATTTAAACCAGAAAAGAGAAAGAAAGAAAGAAAGAAAGAAAGAAAGAAAGAGAAGCAGATCATTTAGACACCAGAAACCAAAAAGAATTAAAAATCAAGAGTGATTTTTTTTTTTGCAATAGAAAATGTGTTTATTTTGTTCAGAGAGATTGTCCATAAAATATCCCCACCGTTGAGTGAAAAATAAACATTAATAGGAGAGAAATATCCAGAACACCCAAAAAAACAACATATACACCAACCCAGCAGCAGACAGACAGACATGGCTTTCATAGACACACGCACACACACACACACACACACACACACACACACACACACACACACACACACACACACACACACACACACACACACACACACAGAGAGCGAATAACAATGTACACCCCAAACAGAAAGCGGCAACATGTGGATGAACATAAAGAAAAATAAATTGTACAAAAATATACAAAGACAAAAAATAATAATAATAATAATAAATCACATTCCGACACAACTTGAGCAAATACATGAAAAAAAAAAAATGACCCATGAAAATAACACTGTCAGTCGAGATATCAGGACAGTTATGACGAATCTTCCATAAATATTATGGAAAATATATTTTTTTTACTGAAGACGCCATGCAGCGACGGACGATACGGCTGACTGAAATCACGTGACCCGACGAGAACGAGCGGAATTACTGACTGAAGCGTCTGTGGATGTCGACTAACACGCGGCAAAGTCTGCGAACAACTCTACTACAGTATTGTGGTGGAGAGGGTACGAGGATGCGTCGCTAGTCTCTTATAGTCTTCTCAGTAGCGTACATTCACCTTCAATAAATAGCATAAATATGTTACTTACACTGCTCTGACTCCAGACGGACGTCGAGTTTGTTTCTGAGTACTTATCAGAGTAAAAACCTGCCAACTCATCCAGGCTTCTGAGAATTATTTAATCTTTCTACAGCCTGTGAGTGTGTTTTGTTTTGTTTGTGTGTGTTTTTTTTTTCATAGCATGTGCCCAAGGAATCATTTTCCCAGCGTCCACTGCACAGGTGCAAAAAAGGAGACCAAAGGCAACACCGAAGCCCATCACCAAACAGCAGCAGGCCATGACAGAGAGAGCTGGCACGAGTGTGTGGGGAGGAGGAGAGCAGAGGACAGTCATGGTGTGAAGACTGGCGAGAAAGGGATGTTTTCGTAGATGGACCCACCATATTCGGGTACAGAGCCGTCACCGCGCTTCAGCACGAGGTGCGCTGTCCGGCCGCCGCTTTTGATCAGTTCGATGGCGCGGGTGTGCTTCATACCTTTGGTGCTCTCGCCGTTAATCTCCAAAATCTCATCTCCTACCTGAGAGAGAGAGAGAAAAGGAGAGATCACGTACAGAGAAGGTCAGTGAACTTTACATACATTCCTATTGTGTTTCAGAAAACACAAGAATCTGTTCAACAGAAGGTCTCTGAGCTTTTCTGTTCTCCTCTATCATCTCATTTGTCTTAAACATGAGAAGAGTGTGACGTTAAAGGACGGAGACGTGCGGACTGAAAAAAATCTGATCTGTCTACAGCTTCGTACGAAGGTGACGTCTCTGCTGTGACATCTTTCAGCCATCGTCTCCGTCCTTCCTGTTCAGATCCACCGATCGTCCTGGTGACACCGGTATGTGTGGATGAAGAGATTTTAAACAGCAGCTTTTCCTACTTTGACTGATAAACGGTAAACAGGGACAGATTAACACACAGGTGCTTATTTCGACTCGCTGAGGATCTTCAGAAGCATTTTCTTTCATCGCTGGATTGATGAATATTTGATTTCTAGACTAGACACTAAAAACAAGTCGATATTTCATCCTTTATGGACTGATATTATAGGGAGTTTTTTTCTCCTGGTTACATTCTGTATTCATGTTTCCATGCCGAAATGAAAAACTAGCGCACGCGAGCAGAAAGGACCAAAGAAGACTTAGAAATGACGAACGTCTTCATACGAGAGCGAAAGCGCAGGACTCGCAGAGTCGCTCAGATATAAAAAGGGAAAAAAAGACAAACACAGGAATCCTTTTGTTCTATTTACTGCCTCGGGTTATCTGTCAGCCCTGTTCTCCAGAGAAACACCAGTTCGGAGAGGTTCCTCTGTTCCTGACACCTTCTCGCCATGAGACAGTGGCTTTCTGCTCACGGCTCACGCACTACATCTCATCTCCATTTCCATCTCCTGACCTGCGTTAAACAGCTCGTTATCTGTCGCTATTCACTTCCGATCCACTGACCAGCTCTTATAGATTTGACCTTTAACCTCATTTCTTTCAAATCTCTCTCTCTTTTTATTCATTTATTTTTGTTTTGATTTGTTTTGTCCTAGACGCAGTTTCTCCCAGAACCTCAGGCATCAAGTAGACTATCGTCGCTGTCGGGCGGAAACCTCGTATGTCCAAATTTGGTCACTTTCATATTTTTTCACATATCGATGCTATTGGTCAGTCCCCACGTGGGTCTGTTATTTTTACAAGTTATTAACCAATCTAAAGTCTTGAAAATAGCTTGAGCGCAAATCTCATAACTCCATTGGACACTTCAACTGTCCACCTCTTCCTCACTCCGCGGGAGAGCTTCACGTCATATTTCTCCTCAAGAAGAGTCGCAACGAATCAACACGTCTTCTGAGGTAAATGTCTTCAAAACACTGGGCTCAAAGAAAAAAAAAATCTTGACCCCCGCTAGTTCTGGTGCTCGTCTGAGGACAGGAATTTAGCGCAAGACAATCCACTGCAATGCGGACTAAACCCTGTGTACTGCAGATAAGGTACGGTGTTTTTTTAATTTCCTTAAAAATAACGGTTTTGGAGATACGAGGATTCCGCCTGACAGCGACATTATACAGGTTAGGTGAGGAGTTGATGTTTTGAGAAGATGAACACAAAGCGGTGTGGACATAAACACGGCTTGATGTGATTAGGATCGGTTCAGACGAACCCTCATCTTGCCGCTGCGCACCGCTGCTCCGTCTTCAGCCAGCCTCAGCACGTACAGGTCCATGTTGTACTCACGTCCTCCACGCAAACTGAAGCCAAATCCTTTACTGTCTCTCTCCAGGTCCACTGAGTACAGCTCGCCCTCCTAAACACACACACACACACACAGTTAAACATGCATGCACACATCCACATATATATATATATATATATATATATATATATATATATATATATATATATATATATATATATATATAAACACAAACACACTTCATTAAGCTCAAGGTCAGCAGGGCATGGTGTGTGTGTGTGTGTGTGTGTGTGTGTATGCCTTACTCTCATTTAAAGCTCTGGTTTCCAAATTCACCTGCAGGAAAGTCACCCACAGAGCTGATAGCTGATGACTGAGCTACAGCATGAATAATAGATAACAGCAGCCACGGTGTGTGTGTGTGTGTGTGTGTGTGTGGTATTTTTGGTTGGGGATGAAGTGGAAAGAGGACGTAAGCACCTGGGCGGCGTCGAGCAGTAGGTAGTGGAGGACAGATTACCTCCATTTATTTTTCGACTCAATGTTAAATAACTTTCAGAATATTTTAGATATTAATGATGATCAGTAAACGCACTTCACACAAAAGACCAGCTTTAGCCACCGGCACTTGATTATGAAGTCTTAACTCGACATCTACGATGACCGGATGAAGCGTCGATGGTGAAGGATCGAAGTTTTAGAGATCAAATAAACCGAGTTGTTTTTCAGACATTCGGCATTAAACATTAAACAACTAGAACTAAACGTCGCTGGTTCTTTCGAGGACAGCACGAGCCCCAGGGGTTTTTTGCTGCACTTTTGGATTTCTGTACATCCTTCGTACTCACCGTAGTGAGTTTAGTGTGTTAGTGTGACAGTGTGTACCTGGTTTGTGGCTTGTGTGGGGGCCGGAGGAGGAGGAACTTGAGGTGCTTTGAACTCGAAAGACTCCTGTTTTGGTTTGCTGTTGTTTCTGAGATAAAGAGACAAAATTCATGTTAACTGGAAGCTGAAAAGAAGTGAGAAAAGAAAGAAAAAAACAAGTACACAGTTACGTGGTCTGACTCTGTTGCCCCTTTTCCACCGAGGCAGTTTGAGTGCTGGTTTGGAGCCAGAGCCTAATTTAGAACCAAAGCACCGGCTCTGAACCAGGAAAAGTGGTTCTTAAGTGGTTCCAAAACGTTGCTGGTCTAGACTTAAGAACCGCTTGTGTCAGGGGCTGTGGGCGGGGCTACTGTTAGATAATGTACCTTAAGTATACTAATGTTTAATACACTTTTACTTTACCGCGATATGATACATTATCAGCACACATGATAGTAAGTAGCTACATGCTAAGGCTAACTTTTTTCTGTGTTAATGATAAAATAACGTTATGTACTTTCTCGATTACAACCTCCGTTTATACAGATTACATGATGCTGCACGTACACGTTGGATTCGCCACGTTTGGGTGTTAATGTAGGTTCACAAAGCCATGAGCATTAACAGTAAAGCAACATCCGCCATTGTTGATGTGTTTGTGTTTGTCGCTGCTGCGCTAACGTTGCTGGGACACGTGACACGTATACAGTGATGTCAGACTCGGCTCTGTGATGCTCTCTAACAGGTAGAAAGGCAAACCGGTTCTTAGAAGGTTCACCAGTGGAACCAACTTTGAACCAACACCCGGTTCTTTCTGCTGGAAAAGCGGTGTGTGTGTGTGTGATACCTTGGCTCAGGTGCAGCTTGCTGTTGAGGTGCATGTGTGGTAGTGATGGTGGCGATCTTCTCAGCGTTGGTCAGCAGCGCTGCATTTGACGACTCTGCGGATGGAGAGAAAGGGACTGTTAGAAACTGAGAAAAGGAGAAAGATTAGAGAAAAAGAGGAAGAGACCATTTTTCACTGTGAACCGAGTTTCTCAGAATCCTGCCTGAAAAAAGAAAAGTTTCCAATGCACTGCAATGCTGATGCCTAAAAACACACCATACAGATTAAAGCCACACACACACGGTGTAGTTTAAAAAAAAAATCCATCACAGTATCACGATCACTGTACATCTTATACACTTTTAGAATAGATTCCGGATGAATTTACATTTAAGGTACTTATTCGACGAGTGCAGTGTCCTGAAAGCTTTTTTTAATTAAATCTCTCAGTCTGCGTAATAAACCTGTCAATCATTCACACACAAAACAAAACTGCATCCAGATCTAATTCATTCCTCCAAAGCGACTGTTAGGGTGGAGGTCCAGCTCAGCTGGACCAGTGTGTGTCACCATCCTCACCGTGTGTGTGTGTGTGTGTGTGTGTGTGTGTCTCCATCTACCCATCCCCCTGTACCCCTCTCTGTCATTTCCACTCCGTTGATCATACCAGTCTTTTTTTTGTTTCTCCCTCGTTCTGTTTTTTATTCCCCCTCCTTCTTGTCATTGCTGAAAAATTCGGTGCAACGATTCACGTGTCTGAGGCACAAGAAATGTTGTTGGAAGATAAATATACACCGAGCCGAAAGACAGAAAGGCACGTTAGAAATATCCGCAGGAGGACAAAATTACCTCCGCTGGTTTCAGTCACTGTGCATAGGCACCAAAAGAAGACAAAATGGTCCATCCTTCTCCCCTGATTAAAGCTCAGACAGACGCCACAGGCGACAGAGAGTCCGGCATCGTAAATAACAGCTGAACGGGATCTTACAGAGCGCGTCGGCTCTACACTCACTCTTTTACTCCTAACTCCACCGTGCTGCCATCGTTCCACTCGCTTGTTCGGGAAATCTTTTTTTTGTATAGAAATGATTGCTTTCTTCAGCTGGTTCTGTCTTTGTTACTCCGCTCTTAATTAAAGCCGAACTTCCGGCCCAGTCCAGGGTCTGGTCGCACACCTACACACGGAAACTGGAATGGAACTGACTCACACTTATAGTAAGAGCTCAGTCTGAGCTTGTTCTCCAGCGTTAATAGGTGATAAGATGCCTTTACTCTCGTTTAAAGATAGATTATTTAAAGCTGTTACAAGGGGAGCTGTCACAGAAGCCACGCCCATTTCACAGAAGCCACGCCCATTTCACAGAAGCCACGACCAACTGAAAGCTTCACTGAATGACAGAAACCATGCCTCCTTCACTGAGTCTGACAGAGGCCACACCTCCTTCACCGAGTCTGACAGAGGCCACACCTCCTTCACTGAGTCTGACAGAGGCCACACCTCCTTCACCGAGTCTGACAGAGGCCACACCTCCTTCACCGAGTCTGACAGAGGCCACACCTCCTTCACCGAGTCTGACAGAGGCCACACCTCCTTCACTGAGTCTGACAGAGGCCACACCTCCTTCACTGAGTCTGACAGAAGCTACTGTACACCTCCTTTACTGAGTCTGACAGAGGCCACACCTCCTTCACTGAGTCTGACAGAGGCCACACCTCCTTCGCTGAGTCTGACAGAGGCCACACCTCCTTCACCGAGTCTGACAGAGGCCACACCTCCTTCGCTGAGTCTGACAGAGGCCACACCTCCTTCACCGAGTCTGACAGAGGCCACACCTCCTTCACTGAGTCTGACAGAGGCCACACCTCCTTCGCTGAGTCTGACAGAGGCCACACCTCCTTCACTGAGTCTGACAGAAGCTACACCTCCTTTACTGAGTCTGACTGAGGCCACACCTCCTTCACCGAGTCTGACAGAGGCCACACCTCCTTCACCGAGTCTGACAGAGGCCACACCTCCTTTACTGAGTCTGACAGAGGCCACACCTCCTTTACCGAGTCTGACAGAGGCCACACCTCCTTCACTAAGTCTGACAGAGGCCACACCTCCTTCACCGAGTCTGACAGAGGCCACACCTCCTACAAAGACCTTTGCTGAAATTGAATGGAATGGAATGCTTCCTTTCTTAGGATTGACAGGGGCCGCATCTCTTACCGGGCCAGAGGCCACACCTCCTTCACTGAGTCTGACAGAGGCCACACCTCCTTCACCGAGTCTGACAGAGGCCACACCTCCTTCACCGAGTCTGACAGAGGCCACACCTCCTTCACCGAGTCTGACAGAGGCCACACCTCCTTCACTGAGTCTGACAGAGGCCACACCTCCTTCAATGAGTCTGACAGAAGCTACTGTACACCTCCTTTACTGAGTCTGACAGAGGCCACACCTCCTTCACTGAGTCTGACAGAGGCCACACCTCCTTCGCCGAGTCTGACAGAGGCCACACCTCCTTCGCCGAGTCTGACAGAGGCCACACCTCCTTCGCCGAGTCTGACAGAGGTCACACCTCCTTCGCCGAGTCTGACAGAGGCCACACCTCCTTCGCCGAGTCTGACAGAGGCGACACCTCCTTCGCTGAGTCTGACAGAGGCCACACCTCCTTCACCGAGTCTGACAGAGGCCACACCTCCTTCACCGAGTCTGACAGAGGCCACACCTCCTTCACCGAGTCTGACAGAGGCCACACCTCCTTCACCGAGTCTGACAGAGGCCACACCTCCTTTACTGAGTCTGACAGAGGCCACACCTCCTTCACTAAGTCTGACAGAGGCCACACCTCCTACAAAGACCTCACCTTTGCTGAAATTGAATGGAATGGAATGCTTCCTTTCTTAGGATTGACAGGGGCCGCATCTCTTACCGGGCCAGAGGCCACGCCTCCTTCACTGAGTCTCACAAAGAACACATCTCTTATAATAAGACGCACAGGGTCACAGTCCACACCTCTTCAGTGTGATGGACAGGGATTTGACAGACGTCACCCATCTTTCACTAAGACTGATCTTTAACACCTCCTTCATGGCCACTGACCGCCATAAGGTCACAGCTTCCTCAGAGACACCAAAGACCACGCCTCCTTCACTGAAACTGATGGTGCTGAAGTGAATGTGTGTGTGTGTGTGTGTGGTATTGGCTAATACTGAGACACACACACAGTGAAAACTCATGTTAAAGAATATTAAAATGTTCTGCACATCTCACCGTCTCCTGGAATGATGCGCAGCGCGACTGTGTTTCCTGCCTCTTTGATCAGGTTGACGATGTCTGAGTGCGACTTGTTGGTGATGGAGCAGCCATTGACCGCTAGAATGCGATCTCCCACCTTCAGCTTCCCGCAGCGGTCTGCCGGACTGCCCTCGATGATCCTCCCTATTTTATGAGGCATGGCCACACATGTGTTTCCAGCTTTTTTTTTTTTTTTGCAAAATGGTGTTTTCATTAAAGAAAAAAAAAAAATGAAGAGATCCATAAAGAGAGAGGGAGAGGGAGAGAAAGAGAGACAGAGAAGGCAAAGGGGTTAATACACCAAGCCACCCGAGATGACAGTGTAATACAGAACGATGATGTGTCGTTAAAGCCCGACTCCCAGAGAGAGAAAGTGTGTGAGGCAGCGAGAACGGCAAGAAAAAGTAAGCAAAGGGGAGGAAAAAAAAAAAAAACGACAACCACTTCTGTCATTTTTACAAGGTGGAAAGTATTAACTCAGCCCTGAACGACGAGAGCGCGAGGTAAAGTTTTGCCGTTTACATACATCAAGAGTCTCATATTTAGCTTTCTGATCCACAGTCTCTAAATTATTCACTCCGTCTTTTCAACCTCGGAAAAACTGCATTCCGACCTCATCCCTGTAGAGCTGTGCATTATGCTCTCACTGTGCTTGTGCCATGAATTATGAAGAACGTAGAAATAAATGATGAAGATGCTCTGGGGTAAAAAAAAATAAAGGAAAAAAGCACATTGTATAGGTGATAATTACTGCACACAGCTAGGACAAGTCACTCGATCAGCCACAGACGCACGATTAGCTGGAACGAACGACAGATGAATAAACGACCTGAACAATTCACTCGTCTATATATTTCTCAGACGCTTTAAAGCATTACGATGATTAACCTTGGGATTAAGTGTACAACGTGCTATACTGTGAATATCCTTGACATCTGTAAACACAAATTCTCAGCAAATCCTTTTACACTATTAAACAGGATGCACGGTCCTGTGTACTCTATGTAATTTCTTTGAAATATGGCCTTGTGTGCAGCATAAAGAACCGAATACATAACACTCTCAGCATCTCTGGCTTTGCCCTGAGGCTTTCTTTCCACCCACACGCTTTACTGCCCTGCGCCTCTATACTTCATTACCGAGAACGAATGAACGCTGCTTCCCTCACTCTTCATTCCTCTCCAAGACAGAAACCCTTCACCGCTCGCTGTGTGCCGTGTCGGAGGTGAGAAGCTCTGGTTTTCGGCTTCACGAGGACATCTGCTCATAAACCGAGCAAACAGACCGAAATCGTTCCTTAAAAAAAAAAAAAAAACACTGGTTATTGGAAACAGAGAGTTTCCTTTGTTCTCGCCGCTTTTCCTTGCTGAACTCTCTCGTCTGTAGGCGTGAACACTGTAAGTGCTTTTTTTTTGGACACTTCTCTCTCTCTGTCTACCGAGTCAGGCGGACACGCAAAAAGACACGGAACAAAGAAACCCGACAGGTGACCCGAAGCCAGCCGAGTCCACAAACCCTCATCGTCATTACATCATCGACAGGAAGTAAAGAATAAGACGAGTATTATGAAGATGAGGGTCGAGTGTCTCTGCCAGATGTGGAGTGGAGTTGGTTAGTGTTACCATCCTGATGTTCTTGATATTCCCCGTAACACCAAACCCTGAAGTGTGTTAGTCTTCTTAAACCACAGCGATTCGTGAACAATCTTTGATTTATTAAAGAATGACGTTGCACTTTTTCCCCCCCGTTGTTAATCCAGGGGTCTAAAAGACTAGACCTAAACCGTCTAGACCTAAACCGTCATCGGCTTTTCGTACGAGGTAGACCGAGATAAGTCAGTTAAACAATTGAGACAACAATATTCTACTTGCTTGTTTATTTATTCATGAATGACTTTTGTCTAATTGGTCTTTCACCGCTGATCAACTTCTGGCCAATCAGAATTGAGATTTCACAGCGCTGTGGTATAAGTAATTTCAGGTGATCTATCAGAGCAAGAGGTTTTAAAAATAATAATAATAATAATAATAATAATAATAATAATTCTGCTTCACAGTTCTATTGAAGTACGTGAAGAAGAACGATCTGTACCGAAACGCATCAGCACCGATTTAACAGTATTCGTCTCACCGAAAGTCGTCCCCACGTCGGGTCTGGAGACGGATGAGACGATGACGAAACCGAAGCCCTCGTTCTCTCCCCGCCGGATCTCGACGTCGTACGGTTGGATCGCGCTGGGCACTACGCTGCTGTTGATTCCTCCTACACCTCCTCCTCCGCTGCCGCCGCCACCTCCGCCTCCACCTCCGCTGCCGATGCCGCTGGTGGAGCCTGAGCCCGAGCTGACCGTGTTCAGAGAGTTCTGGCTGCCCTGAGGCGTGCGCTTGTCCTCGGTCAGAGACGTGGCCTGGGTACTACTGTGATGAGACGAGGCAGGAGACGGAGGAACCTCACCGTCCACCTTATTCACTGAAGATCAGGACGTTAATACGTTAATATTACAAAACAACTGGAAACTCTTTAAATGGTCAGTAATACAGACATGTGGTGCAATTCAATTTTCCCAATTACAGTAAATAAATAAAAACCCCATCGACCATCATTTGGTGCTTTAAAAATACTAGCTAGTCATGTTAAACCCTCATGAAGAGATTTCCATGATTCTTCTGTTGCTGTATTTGGGACAGTTCCTGGGAGAAAACACCCAGCTTAATGGACAGAGATAATCTGCGCTGCTTTGCCAATAAAATATTCTTTATGTACTCTTTATGAACTTCTCTGAAACTGCTCATACTTAAACTGGCAGAAAAACTCCCGTTAATGTTTTCCCCGACACGAGCGCTCTACGTTTTTCTGGTGAGCGTTAGAGTGTTAAACAACATTGTTTGTTGCTGAGATAAAATTTCCAGATGTCCCTTTAAGTTGATCGTGAGTTAACAAGTTCACTGAAGCAACAGGAAGCTGTGCTGCACTGCTGCTTGTTCCAGATGTACTGTGTGTAGTCACAATGGAGTTCTTCGTCTATTGCTACTACTGTACACGTTACACCAATATAAGTTCTGTCTTGCGTCCGTCTCTATGAACGAAACACCGCCGATATTTGAGATCCACCCAGTTCGTTACGTAAAATCCTTCCCGGATAAACAATACGGTTGACTCCATTTTGCTTCAGTCCAATAATAACTCGTGAGGTCTCTGAGGGACAAGTTGACCTATTTTCATTTCCCTACAGTCCACTGGCTCCGAGCAGACACGGAGCAGACACAGAGCAGACACGGAGCAGACACGGAGCATGACGAGCACGAGCTGGTGATTTTGGAGTCTAAAGTCATTTAGCAGAGCACCATCATGTCATTTATCTAGAGTCTGGACCTTCTCATCAGCAGGCGGGACGTGTTTGTGTGTGTGTGTGTGTGTGTGTGTGGAGAGACTGGAGCATGCTCGATCATATTTAGGATCGCTGCTCACTTCCCTGCAAGGCCACGGAGACATTTCATGCCAGCAGCAAATGCACCTAACACGGCTCCCGACTGCTTAAATGGGGTTTGGATGACATTTAAGGTGCAAATCTGATGAAGCCAGATGTTTTTTTTTCTTTGGGTAAGGACTACATTCGTTGCCTTACGGTTTCATGCTTGCTTGAGTCCAGCGTATGAGATTACTAAAGTGTTCGGTGTTGATTAGCTCAGGTCGGTGAGTCAGGTACAGGTCTTGGAGCAGGAATACGGTGAAGCTGAGCCAGACAACAAATCCACAGCGTCTGCTCTAAAAACCCACAGGTTAAGCTCCAGGCTTTGTTAGAGAGACCCGAAGCCGGATCATCAATAGATACGTCATTAACATGTAGCGTGAACTCTCATTTAAATAAAATCTGTCCTGTACAGATGAATAATTAGACCTCATTTTGAATTATTCATACTGGCATTAAAATAGCGCAGTCACATGAGAAAGGCAGTTCAGGGGCTAGAATATCAATGTACACAACCAGTCATATGCATCAGGATAAAAAAAAAGATTTGCTAGACAAAGACAAATCTAAATTATTTTTACATCATGTAGGTGCTATCAGAGACAACCTAGCTGTAATCCTTAGCGTTCACCGCGTGAAAAATGAACATTTGTTACCGTATGAATGAAATCATATTTTAGCATATTAGTTTTGCACAAATTATTCACAACGCTGAAGAGTGACACGTCCAAAATGACTGAATCTGGAAATTGCCACACTATTAGAAAGTTGAGGGTTCTTCGCTTTCTATATAACGTTTATTTTGGTCTGGTAAACATCCTGAAGCCTGACAAAGCTAGTCCTAATGAAGGAACCATTTCTGATAAGGAACACTCTCGGGTAATTGTGCGTCCAAAGGAACGAGACAGTGGATGCTTGAAGGCTCTAGCATGGTGGTTGGTATGTTTCACAGAAACGCAAACACATTTTAACCAAAATAAGTCCAGTGGAAATCTCAGAAAGAGAAAGCCTTTCCATATGGACAAGAGTGAAGTGTGGAGTACCGAGGTGGCGGTGGATCTGCTTCGTTTCTCACCTCCGTATCCTGTCTTGCGTCTGACAGTCAGGTTGACGTGGCCTTGCTTGGCTGCCTGCTGCATGAGCTGTACCACAAGCTGATGGGATTTACCCACCACAGCCGTCCCGTCCACGCAAATCAGCTCGTCTCCGGAGCGCAGGCGTCCGTCTTCGTCGGCTGCGCCGTACTTCACGATGTGGCCGATGTAAATCTGGAAAAAGGAAGGAAGGTGAGATCTTGAGACTATGATTCGAACCCTCTTTGCACCTTGGTTTGGCTCTAAGTAAACTTTTTTGGTCTAAATGAAGTGTGAAAATCTCATTTCTGGGCTGAAATTTTGGTTAATGATTAAACTGATGACTGGTGCTCGCCGCACGAGTACGCTCCTCATGGACCAAATCCCTGCGGAGAAACTTGAGCCGTGTAACCAGCATATCCGTTTGAATAAGATTCAAAGTAATTTGGCATCCCGAATGGAGAACATGGGCGGTCTGAGAGATTTTTCTAAGACAGTGAAGCCAATCTGAAGGTCCTGCCATAGACTGGGGCTTTTATAATGTGGCAATCTGCACACTGCACATGGAAAAGGTTGTCATGAGCAAACCACAAAGCCGGAAGGTGAGACCTGCCAAGTTACATTTGGAGCCACAAAAGGCTCTGGATTCATCTTTGTAACCGTGTGAGAGAAAAGGCACAGTCTTCAAAAGAGCCAAGAGCCTTTGACTGCTCTAATTATAATATTTAAAGGACAACACAATGGATGAAGTGGCTCCAACCTGTGGAGAACTGAGCATGGAATGACGCCGGAAAAATAGTGCGATGAAGCTACTGCTCAATTTACCTCCATATACATTAGAGTTTAAATGAAAAGACCCCAATTTTTCCACAAGATCTGATGAAACTAATTACAAATAAATCCATTTCATCAAAGCAGAGTTAGAAATGCTTTTGTATGACGTCACTTAAAATAAATACACGATGACAAAACAGTGCTTTCTCTTTTGTCTTTTAAAAGTGTCCGAAGCGACGACACAATAAGGGTGAAAACTGATCCAGACCGTCTTCAGTTATATAAACTCTATTCATAGCTAATTGTCTATTCATTTTGTTCCTAAAACAGGTCAGAACTGACCGAAGTCCTTACAAATCCTTATTTCGGGTAAACAAATTGCTGAAGGAAACCAATTAAACGCTTAATCACAGACGACCACAAAGAATAAAACGGTGTCTGGTGGGTTTTAGTGTTTAGTGATTAGCCTCTCCAAGACACCACATCCACAGCAAATCCTCCAACGACTCAAAGCGTTAACAAGCTGATGCAACACCACAGATTCATAATTACACGTTGACACTAAACACCCAAGATGAATCTGATAAAGAAATCAACAGTCATCATTCCTCAGGACCTCGGAGTGCCTCATTCAGGGTTTCAACATATTTAAAAAGAGAAAAATATAGTTATCGTTTTTTTTTTTTTTCCCCTACCCAGAATGTCCTTGACAAACAAATGCGTTGAATGACACAGGCCAGAATGCTGAGATTTTTCAGGATGAAAAGTCAGACGTAGCGTAGCGCTGTGAATAGTCAGGGCCTTCGAGAAGGACATCACTCATGTTTTCATCACAAAGCAAAGCAGCAGCTAATTTGTATTACTGACTGAGTTTGTGATAAACTACTTCATAATGACGCATGGCTAGAAGGCTGAAAGACTGTACGGCAGGCTGGATATTTATTGTAGCGTATAAAATGAAACGGCTGATCTCTGAGTGCGTGATTGGTGCCTACTGGGGAAAAAAAGGGGTAAAAGTTCACACAAGTGTGCTCAAGACTTAGGAGCACTTTGGAGACTTATGAACCTTTGGAGCACTTTGATTGTTAGTCGGATTGGAACAATATGGTTAGAAGATGCAGTCAGGAAAATATGTAAGTTTTTATGAAGTAAAAAACAATAAAGATGCTGCAATCATTTCTGAAGAAGTCGATTGCTGAATATTACTTTATTTTATTTAGATATATATTTTTGCTGCCAACCGCAAGACTTTTATTAACTACATTTTCTAGATGTCAAAATGAAATCATTTAGACAGGGAGGTAGGAAAGAAGGAAGGAGTGAAGGAAGGAAAGAAGGAAGGAACGAAGGAACAGACAGGAAGGAAGGAAGGTAGGAAGGAAGCAAGGAATAGACAGAAAGGGAGGGACAGAGGAAGGAAGGAAGGAATAGACAGAAAGGGATGGACAGAGGAAGGAAGGAAGGAAGGAAGGAAGGAAGGAAGGAAGGAAGGAAGGAAGGAAGGAAGGAAGGAATCAATATACAGAAAGGGAGGGACAGAGGAAGGAAGGAAGGAATAGACAGAAAGAGAGGGACAGAGGAAGGAAGGAAAGAAGGAAGGAAGGAATAGACAGAAAGAGAGGGACAGAGGAAGGAAGGAAAGAAGGAAGGAAGGAATAGACAGAAAGAGAGGGACAGAGGAAGGAAGGAAGGAAGGAAGGAAGGAAGGAATCAATATACAGAAAGGGAGGGACAGAGGAAGGAAGGAAGGAAGGAAGGAAGGAAGGAAGGAAGGAAGGAAGGAAGGAAGGAATAGACAGAAAGGGAGGGACAGAGGAAGGAAGGAAAGAAGGAAGGAAGGAAGGAAGGAATAGACAGAAAGAGAGGGACAGATGAAGAAAGGAAGGAAGGAATAGACAGAAAGGGAGGGACAGAGGAAGGAAGGAAAGAAGGAAGGAAGGAAGGAATAGACAGAAAGGGAGGGACAAAGGAATGAAGGAAGAAAGAAAGAAAGAAAGAAAGAAA
This sequence comes from Tachysurus vachellii, assembly GCF_030014155.1. NCBI lineage: Eukaryota > Metazoa > Chordata > Actinopteri > Siluriformes > Bagridae > Tachysurus > Tachysurus vachellii. Next base: position 16,215,136 of record NC_083481.1, read on the forward strand.
GAAAGAAAGAAAGAAAGATGACAGACATAGAAGACGGATGAAGAAGGACAGAAGTCAGTATGCTGAACAGTATAAAGAGTTGGTGACAGAACGTGTAATTTTATAATATTTAACCATAGAAACACATTAAATAAATACAATTGAATAGATGTGGGGATAAAAAACACTCACAGGCTCTCCTGGTTCATTCCCTCCAAGGATCCGGAAACCAAAGCCTGTATCCTTCCTCCACAGAAAGATATCCTGCTCCTGGTAATCTGGCACTGAAAAGGAACAAATAACCCGAGGCCACGGTCAATTCACCTGCAGCATGACGCAAATGGTCTTAATCATTCCCACTGTTCTGCGCTCTCGGGTTCAGCTAGCAGCCGTGAACGCCGGTGAAAAAGCGGCAGCAGCGCTAATAATGTCATCATTTTAACAGTTGCACCTGGGGTTGGACCCAATCAGAATTACGGTCATGTTCAATTTTTCATAAGGCCTTACGATCGACAGGCCGGCCTGCAGCGGCGGCTATTACCCTGTGAAAATGATCCTGTAAATCATTGCAGCCTGAATGCAGTAATAATGGACTGGCAGAAATGAACATAGACTATAATGCAACATATATCTTATTTATTCTGGCTTCTCATACAGTGACAGGAATATTCATTCATTTAGTAAATCAGTGTTTCGTAAATGACTAAAGAGCTCAGGCCATAAAATAATGACCGGTTTTGCTCCGAATATAAACAACATTTTCCGCTAAATATTTGAGTGTATTTTTATACACTATTACACATTAGGCATTTGGTCTGTTTGAATCGAACCCCGACACATTGTGGAGATTTGAAAGGATGAAGATGAAAAAGATATAAGTAAAGATCAGATATACTTTGCTTATATAATGACCTAATCATTTATTGACCCTATGTTCTCCATGCTTGAGTGACTTTAAAGAAATCTGCCCTACACACCCCTTGGCAATTTTTTAGCTTTTATTACATGCTGTAAGAAAACAAGCCAAAACATAATAGCAATCAAACAACGTTTAATGCAGTAAAACCTGCTTTTACACCCCTCTGTCTTGTGACGTAGAGGTTCAAACCTTAGGACTAGCCATTATGTACTATTGTTCCTAGTCAAATCTCAGCCCAGACGATCTCCAGAACTTCCCTCATCTTTTATCGTACACCAGCAGGACGTCAGCTGTTAGGGTTGCTGCAAGGATTCTTTGCCATATGCTCCCGACATGACGCTACTGCTATATGTGAAGCTTCACAAGGTCTTCCAAGATGGTAATTAACAAGACTCTGTAAACATGTGGATACTCCTGTGGTATCAGATTTATCTGAACGGGAATAACGATCTAAAGATGTGTGCCAGAAGCAAACTGGCAAATCGCCGAGGAATAACGCATTAACAATATCATCAAATCATGTGCTCAAGCTGAGCGATGTAGTTACTCTCTGATTAGGGTTTGTTGAGCTCTGGTCAGAAACGTTCAGCACTCAAGTGGAGATCGAAAGCATCGGCAAACGTGGACTCCTGCTTTATTACAGAAACCAGACCTACTTGTTGGAATGGAGGTTACTGTTCGACAGCGTCATGGGACTGGTTAAAGGGATTTGGGTTGATTCTGAACACTCGAGTTGATGCAGCAGGAAGCAAAATGGGCGCACCAGGAACAGGAGCAGATTGGGCTGCAATCTGTCCACTGAGTCATCAGTAGCCTCTTTTCTGGCTTATTTTGTCGAGTGTGTTATAGTTGGTCCCAGTGCCAATTAGCACAAGTGTTTTCTCCACTGACCAAGACACTGAGCTAGTCTGGCATCTCTCCGCATAGAATACAGGTACACAGGGTCTGGTCCAGGCAGGCAGACATGAGTTTAGCAATAAAACCTGAAGTCCACAGTGCGCTAAATTGTTTGTAGTGTCCACATACAATAAGAGGTGTATGTAACATTGTCATGACTTTAAAGCCATGAAAGGTAATGGAACCTTGAAATTGAAAAAGAACTCTTCCTTCCCCAGTTCCTGTGCACCATTGCTGCCATTGCAGGTAATGCGGTAATCTGGAAATCGAGGCTAGCTTAAACCTTGAAATGTCCATTACCCAAGCAATAAGAGGCAGTGACTCGAAAGACTCCTACACCACACAATATGGCTGCTGTTGGGAATGGCCAGTTTTCCCAAATCATTCAATTTCCATTAAGCTGCAGAAATGAGTCTCCAAATTGTCTATTATGGTGTGCCCCAGCCTTCAGCTTCCATTCACTTAAGCTGAAGTCACTTAATGATACTTTTGTGTGTTTAAGATGAACTCTGTAATTCCCTCTCAGGGCTGCTCAGGCACAGCTTAAAGAGTTCTGGCTGTCTTCAAAAACCATCGATCGGCCAGGATCTAATTGATCCGTCTCTAATTACGTTTTACGGCACAAAGATTGCCTGTTCTTAGAGGGGACCTCATGTTTCAGCAAGTCAAAAAAACAAACAAACAACAAACCTCCAGATCCTGTGCTCATGCAATAAAATAAAAACTAATTTATTTAACATAAACTGTCTCAGTAGCAACTTTCCCTTGTCCTCTGTCCTTTATTTCATCTGCCAGGTCCTCTTTGATTCGCCACCCCTGCTTGCATCCGTGGGCAGCGCTGCTGGTCACGGCTCCCCTGCACTTTAAAGTGTTCAATAATGAAAGAGTTGCTTAAAAGCAGGGGTCACTAGAGGAATGATTAGCTGCTGAAATCACCAGACCAGAGAACCACGAGTTCTCTTCTTCAACTCTGCACCAATGGGTGAAGGGAAATCTGGCTAATTAGCTGATACCTCTGTCCAGCACGCAGACACGAAAGAAATATGGTATCTCACCATCTTTACTTTCCATCAGTTATTCACACGTTTGGCAGCGGACCATGCTTTCTAAGGGGCACTAATGCATAACGTAACACCGATAGAGGGATGAGGCATAATTGGCCCAGGGAGCCGATGCAGCATTGGTCGATTTATGGCACCTTTGTTCTAAAGGGCCAGATCACAGAGAAAGCTAATTATAACTACACAAAGTGTAGATAGCGGAGCATTGCGATATAATGGCCCCTGACAGCAAAATCACACGGCAGTTTCTCAGAGAGCTAAAGGTTTACAGAGCCATGTTTTTAAGCATATCTGACTGTGCTGGAGTTTGGTTAAGAGCTCTAAGGGGGAACTATAACACAACTGCAGTTTTATAATATTAATTCTAATGAAACAGAGCAATGGTTATCAGATTCCTCAAATAAATTGACATTTATTCAATTGGGAAACATCCATGACGGTTTTGAACGTGCACAGTCAACCCTGAGACTATTAGTAAACAGGAAGCGATTGTCGGATGTAGACGGAGATACACCCAAGATTATCGACGGAGCTAATGGAAGCATTGGCAGAGAAAGCTGTTGTTCGACTAGATCAGGAAGTTCTTGATCAGGCGGTGGTGAAAATAGCTTATGCCCTTAGAAAAGATTGCCCTGGAAGAGCATACTGCGAGCCATGGAACCGACCAAGAGGGAAAAAATTGATCATGATTGTGGCTTTTCCGTATTGAAGAGATTAGAGAGATTTGCAAGCCATGAAACCTAATGTTAAGCTTGTATTTCCATTCAGGAGGTCATTATTTTGCTTGGTAGGTGTTGATTCAATTGTTATCCCCTAAAAGTGAAACACTATCGCACGCACTGCATCGTTAGCCAAACAGGAACCGCACTTGGGTGTCCGCTGCTGTTTAGACATTCGCTTTGAGGTGCAGACTTTCGATTCAGTTACTGCCCACACTGGCACACTCAGGATGGAGATGCTACATCAGGATGCATTTGCACTGTAAAGACTAGAGACCAAGCTTTGGAGAGAGTTTTAGATGGAGGGCATGAGATTTGTAGAATAAATGGAAAGGAAGTCTGTGTTTAGCAACATGGCCAACAAGGATGACGGAGGCTTTAACCTACAGCTGGATACGGATTATAATTTCGGATTCCCTGCCCATTATTTTCCACCATGGTTAAAATGGAGAAAACACCCCGATAGAACAAAAAGAAAAAAGGGAAAATTCCTGATTAGGAGGTTGATAAGTATAAGTAAGGTACACCGAAACCAGAAAAGTTTCTATAGCCCTTATAGCTCCATCTCCCCGAGTTCCCACCACCAAAATCCCATATTACTTACGCCTACTTTCATACATGCTCCTGGACTGGGCCCAAATTTTGAATGGGTCCGGTTTCTTGGCGAGCGTGCCGTCTGTCGCCGCCTCCTGAGGGGGCAGACCGGGCAGCGGCTGGGCGGGGGGAGGCGGCGCCGCCGTCTCTGTGGATGGAGCCTGCGAGGAGTGGAGTGGTGAGTCTGATGGAACGCTGCGATGGCTACCCTGGCTGTCTTTTCTCTCCAGCGGCTGCTGTAGGAATTCAGATGAGAGTGTGCATGTGGAGATTAAGTGGGTACAAGTCGAGTGAGAATTAGATTTAAAAAAAAAAAAAAAAAGAACAATCTACAACATAAGGTGAAGAGCTCAGGTGCACATAGAGCGTATAACCACTGCAAATCAATACCAAGTTCTTCCGGCTGATCTCTTTTATCCAATAAAGTAACATCTGCAGGAGAATTATGCAAATCATGTGCTATGGCCAGATCTTAAACCAGATCTCAGCCAAACTGACCAACACTAGCAACATCACTCATCGCTCCAGTACAGTTCCAGAGACATGAACAACCAACGCCAAGGTGCAGTGAAGTTCCTCACATCTTTATGTTTCTGCTATGTAAGCATAAGGCAATTTTCTTTGCCCGGCCTGAATCCTTTTGAGGTCTGATTTGGATGGATAAAACATTCACACTGGCTTACGTTCTGAATGAACTGATGAAAAAACCCACATACGCAGTATCAAGATCACAGTTATTGTTGTCACGGACTACGCACAACTACTAGAATTCATGCAGGCTGAGACAATTATCTCATATCTGAAGAGGAAATCCCAGAAGAGAAAACAACAGATTGCTGGACGCAGCTGAACTAAATTAAAAAGATATCTCTGCATGCAGACGTGTGCCAACTGAGATCTAAGATGATCATAAAGGAAGAATGTGAGTGTAATCAAGGTGGTTTTTCCCCCTTCCCTTAACAAGAACCGACCCCCAGGGAGTTTAATGTCTGAACGTTCCACTTAAAACCTTTAGTAAATGGTCAGCGCTCTGATGTAGGGTTCTACATACAGTACAGCCTTTAAAGTTTCTTTCAAGAGGCAACTGGAGAACTCCTAAACCGATCTAAATGTAGTCTTTCCCTAGTTCCAGACTGTGAGAAAACTCCCTACATCTAGGGTCATCAGATATCTGGATCAGAGTTCTACAGTATCGTCACTGTCGGGCGGAAACCTCGTATGTCCAAATTTGGTCAATTTCATATTTTTTCACATATCGATGCTATTGGTCAGTCCCCACGTGGGTCTGTTATTTTTACAAGTTATTAACCAATCTAAAGTCTTGAAAATAGCTTGAGCGCAAATCTCATAACTCCATTGGACAATTCAACTGTCCACCTCTTCCTCACTCCGCGGGAGAGCTTCACGGCATATTTCTCCTTAAGAAGAGTCGCAACGAATCAACACGTCTTCTGAGGTAAATGTCTTCAAAACACTGGGCTCAAAGAAAAAAAAAATCTTGACCCCCGATAGTTCTGGTGCTCGTCTGAGGACAGGAATTTAGCGCAAGACAATCCACTGCAACGCGGACTAAACCCTGTGTACTGCAGATAAGGTACGGCGTTTTTTTAATTTACTGAAAAGTAATGGTTTTGGAGATACGAGGATTCCGCCAGACAGCGACGATATATTACTTCATGGTTCTTGCAAAGAACCCAAGACTCACTTAGACAACAAGACTTTCTCCCAAGACTCACTTAGACAACATTTTTAAGAATATCTTAGCCAATCATTCGATGGTCCTATATAATAGCTTGTAACTTCTGAACTAATCAAGATCTTTTACCTAAGACCCCTTTTCCCCGCCACAGTGTAGATCAGTAGTGCCCTCTGCTGCATCTCCAGTTCAATAATATGCAGGAATAATACGATGGATATCAATATTTCTATCTATCTATAATAATAACAATATGCTTAGCCTTGCACCGTAACACACAAGAAATATGGGTCAGAGATTTTTTTTTTTTTAAACATCTGACACAACTGCTAGTTTTAAGCACACACTCCAGTAGGAGGTGCTATGGAGCTCTTCCAGCTCCGCTCCAGCATTAGAAAGGTTTCAAAACCCGGTACTGAGACGAACAAAAACAAACCCTCCTCCGAGGAGACCAGAGCGCAGCATCCCAAGATTCCTCATACTGATCACTGACAACATCCGAACCCCTCCAATTATCTGTGGCACATTTTGAACCTCAGCCACACACACACACACACACACTTACACACAGAGCAAAGAATACAGGAATATAGGACGGGAGCTGAGCAACAAAAGGTAAAACAGCAGAGACATAAAAACTGAGTAACAGACAGAGAGAGTATGAAATAGACAGAGGCTGAGAAATCTAGTAAATAAAACATACTCACCAGTTTTGGGCTTTTCTTGGCAGGAGCCACCCCTAAAAAAACAAACAAAAAAAAAAACAACAAGAAAGCGAAATATTAATATTGCACGCTTAAATGTCACCTTCCCCACAGGCAACAGCAATTCCAGACTGAAGAGATCTGACTGTTATTCTCAGCACAGAGGCAGCAACAGCCTCCTCTCTCTCTCTCTCTCTCTCTCTCTCTCTCTCTCTCGCTCGCTGTGGTGAACAATAAATGAATAAAAAAAAATCAGCGATCTCGATCAGCATTCAACACTCAGAGCTGGAACAATCCGCCAAAGCCATGCAAAATTCAAGAGACAGCCTTGAAAACATCCCTTACTCTACTCGAATGCGGTGAAAGAGACGGGAAAAAATAAAGACGCAAGCGTGGCAGAGCCTGGACAGGTTCTAATCTATTACCCATGGAGCAGGAATCCAAGCTACTGAACATTAAATTATAGGCAATGCTCAGTTCTCCTCTTACTGAGACCATCTTCCAGCATGCCAGCCCCTCGTGTCTCCTCTTCTGAAGGCTCCCGTATCTACAGGCTCCCCTTCGCTCGTCTTTTCTCCTCCCTCTCGCGCGCTCGCCTTCCGCCCTCCCCCTGCTGTGCATTCATCACAAGCTCTCCCTCTCTCTCTCTCTCTCTCTCCCTCTCTCTCATCCTATCTCTTATTTCTTTCCCGTCCTCACTGTCGGTACCACAGGGACATACACATCTCCCCTCCCCTCCTCTCCTCTGCATCCCCCTCTCTTTTGCTCAGTCGGCTGGAGGTGGGGGTCGACACACGCAACGCAGCTGACGTACCTGACGGATTTAAAAATCGAAGGTAACGAGAAAACAGGATATGAAACACGACTGAAAACACAACTTGACCCGAGCTGAGACGCACCGAAAGTGACATTGGGGGTCCGAAGTGAGGCGAAGAAATACTGTTAGTACATAAACATGTTTATTCCCAGTGAAAGGCCTTTAACCTTTCATCTCAGAGAGTGTGAGTGTGTGTGTGTGTGTGTGTGTTGGCGTGTCCTGATTTTATCTATACCCGGACAGCAAGAAAACACTTATTGATTGTGAACTGTCCCAAGGGCAAAGCTTTGCTGGACGGACACACACACGCGCGCGCACACGCACACGCACACACACACACATGGCAGCTCTTATTATCTCGATGTCATACACATTCTGTAAGGTCTGGTTGATTCATCATGTCTGTCGTTTGTCCTGTTGTTTAACATGATCTATGAACAGCTAGTACAAAACTCGCATTACAGCGACGCAGCTTTAACCTCATGTCGTTATTGCGATTTACAGGCTTTTGTGCTGCGTTTATAAAGGCTAAGGGAGCTAGGGGAAGTGGGTATCACCAGACATTTGAGGGGAAGGGGCAGGTGGGTGACCCCAGAAAGCTGAGGGGGCAGAGGCAGGTAGGTGACTCCAGAAAGTTGATGGGGCAGGTGGAAGAAATCAGAAAGCTGATGGGGCAATGGCAGGTAGGTGGCTACACAAAGCTGAGGGGGCAGGGGCTGGTGGGTGACTCCAGAAATCCGAGGGAGGCAGGGGCAGGTGGGTGACTTCAAAAAGCTGAGGGAGGCAGGGGCACGTGTGTGACTCCAGAAAGCTGGGGGAGGCAGGGGCACGTGTGTGACTCCAGAAAGCTGGGGGAGCAGGGGCAGGTAGGTGACTCCAGAAAGCTGGGGGAGCAGGGGCAGGTGTGTGACTCCAGAAAGCTGGGGGAGCAGGGGCAGGTGTGTGACTCCAGAAAGCTGGGGGAGCAGGGGCAGGTAGGTGACTCCAGAAAGCTGAGGGGGCAGGGGCAGGTGGGTGACTTTAAAAAGCTGAGGGAGGCAGGGGCAGGTGTGTGACTCCAGAAACCTGGGGGAGCAATGGCAGGTAGGTGACTCCAGAAAGCTGAGGGGGCAGGGGCAGGTGGGTGGCTTCAAAAAGCTGAGGGAGGCAGGGGCAGGTGGGTGACTTCAAAAAGCTAAGGCAGGGGCAGGTGTGTGACTCCAGAAAGCTGGGGGAGCAATGGCAGGTAAGTGGCTCCAGAAAGCTGAAGGGGTAATAGCAGGTTGGTGACTCCAGAAAGCTGAGGGGGCAGGGGCAGGTGGGTGGCTCCAGAAAGCTGAGGGGGTAACTGATAAAGGTAAAGTGTGATGGAGAACAGAGAACACATGGACATGGCTGAGCTGATAACAGAGCAGGTGGACAAGTCTGACAAGGAAGCAAAAGTATAGATAATTTGGAATGAAAGGTGGGAAGGATCTGAAATAGCGGACAGGGGCCAGGTGGATCGTCCAGAGATCTGAAGTTGTGCTTGAACAAAGTCCTGTAAATAACTGTTTAAAGATTCAGACAGAAACCATTTCTACTGAATCAAGTGAAAAGAATCAAGCAGATGGATTACATCAAACCATTTAAACTTCAGCAATGAGACACCAGTCAAGTTGAACTTCTTTTCCTTTCAAGCGTTAAACCTCACACTTTAACAGCATCCTGCCTTCCACCTCCTTTTTTCCAGCTGAGATACAGGCCATTAAATGTTAAAACTCCCTCCTCTTTGCGTTCCCTCCTTCTTTTCCCTTCCTTTTCCCGCTCGCCTTTCCCTTCATCTGCTCTTCACTCTGATCGGCGGATAGCAGAAGAACGGCGCTCGTTCAGACAGACATCAGCTCGAAGGTGCGGTGTGAGGAGACAGCAAATGAGGGGGCTGGACTGCACGGACAGCAACACAACCCCACACACACACACACACACACACACACACACGAGGACAAACACAAGGTGAGCGCAGATAAAGGCAGTATGAACCCACAGGGAGAGCCATTTCACTCCCATCGTGTCCTCTTTCCTACACAATACACACACAATTGAAGGTTACCGAGCTTGTGTAACACACAAAGCCATGAAAATGCATTAAACACACATCCAGACACATTTATCTTCACGAGATCAGGAGATTAAACCAACGATACAACCCAAAGTGTTTATTCTCTCCGAGACACACCATCACGGCGTGAAAGAAGGTTGCAGAAATCCGTCCTTAAGACACAGTTGGCTTGTAGGTGAGAGCAGGAATCACTGGCGAGGGTGCCAAAATTATCATTAAAAAAAAAAAAAAAAACGTATCGTATAACACGTGATGTTTGATTGATTAGAATATCAACACCGGCTTAATTAGCTGAATCCAGTGGGTGAAATAAAGCTGTAAACAAAGTTCAGTGGGGTGAGAAACACGCATGTCTTTTCAGCTAAGTGTTTGGCAATTACACAACACCTGTGGGTGAAGACCAGCGTGAGCTGGAACATCATGGTCCTCGCCGGCACGGTGGAAACTAATCGCCGTGTTAAATGAGACGAGAGCGCGCGTGTGTGTGTGTGTGTGTGTGTGTGTGTGTGTGTGGTCGTACTGCGAGAAACGAATTCCAACGGTCAGGTCCATCTGGAGGCACAGGAGCGACAGACGGTTTCCCTGGAAACCGTTGAATCCTGACCCAGTGCTCTTGAGGTATGAAGAGAGCATGCACATACACACAAACAACCTGATGCTCGGTGGCTAAGCATACAGTACACTTTCATACAATCAAACACCCTGAGATAGATGACTTCACCATCCAGCAGAGAGGATAGAGGAAACGGTCGACACGGAACTGACAGAGCATACGGAAATGTTAAAAGGGTGCGATGAGGCGAAATACGATGCGCCGACACAGACGATGTAGCAACGCTCGTCAAGTCACACGGCTAACAGATCTTCACATTCATTTCATAAACATCTTTTCCGAACATCAATCCCCGACACACCCCTTGCCAAAAAAAACATGCACGTCAGTTCCTAAGCTGCATGTTCCAAAACCTCCCCTGTGTGAAACCGTTGCGACTGAGACGAGACCCAGGAACCCGGAGACAGCCGTGCGTTCCTGTCTGGCACAAACTGAAGCTCCTCCTGGGTTGGAGGTTTGGCTACATTGCCTTCATCACCATCAACCGTTTCCCCTTAAACCCCCAAAGCTGCGCTTCACTAAAACCCTAGAAGGAACCCAAAGGAACCTAAAGCATGTTATCGTGGTAAATGAACTACAGTGACGCAGGAGCACATCGACCAAATGTTTAGAACATGAGGAAGAGGAAGTGCTGCATGTTTTATTCCCGACAATAAGAGAGATATGAGATGCGTGTGGAACGAGAGACTGTTTAATAAGTCGAGGGCCCAGAAGCAGTTGCTGTAATGAGCAGTCACAGGCTCGGACACTTCGTGCTTCCTTTTGCTCAATTACATCACAATGCTTGTAGAAACCAGCAGAATGAAGTATTGCGAAGCCTGTAACGTACACCGCGGCTTGGGCTGAGCGTCTTACCGCGGCTTGGGCTGAGTTTGACACACAACCTCTGTGAGCGTATTAGTTGTGTGTTTTTCCCACAGAACCAGTGGCGCTAATTATAGCTTTGCACACCGTCAGCAGGACCTTAATGTATAGAGCACAGGGAAAGCAGTCAGTGCCTTTCTGTTTAAAACACTTAATCAATCCCTCCCATCTGCTCTGCTTCACTGCTGTTTATCTTCTCCCTCTCTTGGCAGGCCCGAGGATAAATATGTTAGTTACTGATTGCTGGCCCTTTGTGAATATTATATCAATATGAATCTGTCGCTCTTTGTCACTCGGGCAAGATCGGATTCTCACTGTGAACTGTGATCGTATGGTCCGAATACAGGTACGATCATAAGGGTACGATCGTCAAGACCCTTTAAGGTAAAGAAAGTTTGTGTTTCCTCTTAAGCAGCATCCTACGTTCAAGCATCCGTTTACTTGACATTCAGGTTCAGTCTTATGCCCAAAATCTCAGCTGTAACTTTAACGTCATGCTCTAAAAATAAAAGAGCAGTGAGGCATGCTGGACTTAGAAAAGATATGCAGACACACACACACACACACACACACACACACACACACACAGAGTAACACCGTACCTCAGGTACATCCTTTTTAATTAAGTTCAATTTAAGGAAGATGGTCGAGATGCATGCTGCAGATCTTTAAGACGGAGCAGAAACCTACGCAGACGTCACTGTTGACTGACTCGAGTAATCGTGAGCTCGGGAAACCTAGACCTGATGGATCATATGCGCCTTGTCTCCAAGCCACGGATCTCACTGGGGACCAATTAAAGCAACTTAGACCTTATCAGTGAAGCTTACTGTGGTGGGAAGTCTGACACACACACACACACACACACACACACACACGCAGCGCGGTGCGGCGACCAATTAGGAGGTTTGATCTGGGAACCGGAGAACAGCCATAATTGGTAAAAGTATGATGTGCTCTGTCTCTTCCATTCCTCCACACACACACACACACACACACACACACACACACACACACACACAGACACAGACACAGACACAGACACAGACCCACACTCATACTCACACACACTCCATCATACACAAATACACCTGTTCTGGCTCTCTGAGGATGCCAGCTCAGCAAGCTAGTAAAGCCTGCAAAACATTTTAACACACCTCTGTGTGTGTGTGTCTGTGTGCCTGTGTGTGTGTGTGTGTGTGTGTGTGTGAGAGAGAGAGTATTTTATGTAAAACAGTAGAGTCGATGTTGTGCCGTCTAAAAGGATCTCATCTCGTCTTTTTCAGCATGCACGTGTCGGGTGTGTTAAGCTTTTGATTTAACAATTAAAAGACTCTTCGGCGATCTCGTCTTTCCTCACGATGAATGTGAATCTTGTCAAAATCCTCCCTTCGCCTTTCCTCTCTTTCCTCTCTCTGTCTCGTTCCTCCCGAGAGATTCTGGTTGCTTGCTAATTCGTTTTCAGAGATGGCGCCAAAGACTGGGTCTAAATGCCATCACACCCAACGCACAGTGAATGGAGTAGCAGGCTACAGCTGGAGTAATCAGATGAGTACTGTGTGTGTGTGTGTGTGTGTGTGTGTATGTGTGTGAGACTAACTTTGCTGACTGACACAGGGAGCTATAATTAAGGTTCAGGGTGAGAGCAGAGAGCAGAGAGAGCAGATGGGGCAGATCCTCCCACCAGGAGCTGTCATACTGAACATCACACACTGATCTCAGGACAGCCATCACAACCATCAAGAACTCTAAAACACCAGCAATATCACTGATCTCAAATCAGACGCCATTGACCAGGAATCTACAGAAACAGCAATATCACTGATCTCAATTCAGCCATCGCATCCACCAGGAATTCTAAAGCAGCAGCTTATCAGATAATCAGATTATCAGCCCAAAATCTTTCAAATGCTTCTGCTTAGTGTTAAAAAATCAGATGGTTTCACGAACGCAGGAAACCGTTTGCTGTTGCTAAACTTAGTGTAAGCTGGAAAGCACGAGCAGGGTCTCGACGTGTCTTTCTATCTTTTCTACCGATATCACGTGGAGAGTCGGAGAAACGTGATGTAAACGTGATGTTAATAACGTGCTGCTTACGTGACACAAAGCGGGAAATTATTCTATGCTAACGGTCAGGAATATTGAATCGCAGAAACAAACATGTTTATTTGATACTTGTAGAAGTCACTAAGTACGACATTTAACTTGTCCCTGACTAACGTAGACGTTACGTAGCGTCTCTGATCTCTGCTCCGCAGGACAATCCGATGAGAGATGCTTCTCCTACGCAGGCTTTAAAGAAAGCACGGCGGTCTGACTAACAGGAGCCGTACACAGAATAAAGACCCCACTTGTTCGCACTAAACGAACCGGCGTGTCTTGTCTCTGTCGTGAAATCCGTCTAATTTTCAGAGTAAGCGATGTAAACTCAAGGTTCTCTAAAGGTGCTGGTGGCCTTGGTGTTTTCAGTGACTAATCCATCGATGCAGCTTCACTCGTCTGCCCGCTCACTTCCTTCCTCCTTTCCTTCCTTTCTTTCTTTCAGACGATTCTTACAAAAAGCTCAAATCTCATCGCCATTCAGCGTATTTCAGGGCTAAATGATGATCTAGGTGCAAACACACACACACACACACACACACACTCGCGCAGTGACGTACAAGCGTAGGATGATGCACGTACGAAGGATGAACAGTAGTAAAGCTCGACACCGACACGTCCCTTTTTTTCTCCTCTCAGTCTCAGATCTAAATCAGATCATTACCAAGAAGCATGTGGATAAGGTGATGATCTTTGGGATGCTTTGGGAATCTTTGGGATCTTTTGTGACGCTTTGGGAACGTTGCAACTTTCCGACAACGTTTCTAATTCATTGTGCACCACGTAGCAACGTGAGGCTTCACGACTGAATTCAATCGAAACTCTCGACCCCGATTGGTCAGAAAGTGTCGGTCGCGTATTCAAGGATCTACATTATAAGAGCGGGTCTGACGGTAACTCGTGCACTTGTTCTCGTTTCCATGGAAACGACTTCTTCACAGGGACGTGAGGATCGGATTTTTCATCAGTAATCGATCAGCCACGATAGAGTAAAGTACGAATACAAAGAAAACTAAATTGATTTGAACTAAATTAATAATTCCCTTGTACGAGTCCCTTGTAAACATTCACATGGAGTGACACTGACACACATTCCCTTTAAACCTATTTACCTCCAGAGATGATGCTAATATCATTTAATGGGTGATTCATTACTTACTAAACATTCCAAAAGCATCGGTGCATGCGAGTGTTAATGACTCTAGCGTTCAGTTCAAAAAAGCATCATTCGCTCTGAAAGGCGTCTAAAGGCTCCTACATATGAATGCTGTAAATAAAGAGAATGCTAACGTACAGCGTTACCCAGAATTTCATTAGCTTCGATAATTGATCATTTTAAAGTGTGTGTGTGTTTGTGTGTGTGTATGTGTGTGTGCATGTGTGTTCAGTCAGTTGTACACTGCACAACTCACCCTCACAAAGGATGTGAGGGACAGAGGGTGAGAGCATAGCATCTCCAGCAGGGAGCAGGATCTCTCTCTCTCTCACACACACACACACACACAAAATCAGTTCATCTCCCTCACACTATCACACTCGCCTCTTTCACCTGCGGTGCTACTAGCCTTTCTTTTCTTTCCCTTCATTACCTCTTGTGCTTTCTGTCCTGCTGCACTTTCTTTCTTTCTCCTCGGTTTCAATCTTTTCTTTCATGCTTGCGTTTACATTGTTCCTTTTTTGCTGCACTCCTTTTGTCATTTCCCCTTTTTTCTTTGGTATTCCATATTTCCTCTCTCTTTTCCAATGCTTTATTTTTGTTTTTCTTTCCATCCTTCCCTACCTCCGTTTTTGATTTCCTTCCCTTCTCCTTTTTTTTTACTCTTTTTTTCTTTACGCTTATTCTTCCCTTCCTCCTTACTTACTTTCCTTCCAAATACTCTGTACTTCCTTCCATCATTTTCTTCCATGCCTTCCAGTCTTTTTCCTTCCTTACCTTCCTTCTATTCTTTTTTTCTCTATTCTATCATCTTTTCCCTTCCTGTTTTTCTTTCTTCCCTTCCTTTGCTTCCTTCCACTCCATCCCACTGAAAGCTCATCAGGAATCTTGTCACTCACCTCTTTGGACCAACATGGTGACTTCACTGCCTTTAGGGCACTTGCTGAGCAGATCCACCACCTGGTTGTGTGTGAGATTCTGCACATTCCTCTTGTTCACTTCCACGATTATATCACCTTCCCTGAGCCCTCGGCATCGTGGGTAATCCACGATCTGCTTGACACGCTGGCCGCTGCCCCCTGGGCTGTCTGCGATGGTGAAGCCGAAGCCCTTGTCTCCTTTCTCCATGTGCACTGTGATCAGCTCGGGCTGCGTGGCGATGGACGACGCCAGTGTGACGGCGTCTCCGGCAAAGCGCTGCTCCTGTGAGCCGTCATGGGTGGGCTCGTGGGCAGGGCTTAAAGGGCGCGGGGGTTCGCTGGCGGTGCCGTTATGGCTTCCGTGGCTGGATGGCGAGTCATAGCTTTCTTGGCCGTTGACTATGATGGGCTCCTTGTCCACGATGGCCACAGAGGTCACCAGGCTGGTGTTGGGGTCGTCGGGGTCAAAGGGCAGCGGGTAGCCTCGGCACAGCTCCAGATCCACCATGGAACCGATAGGAATGGACTGGAAGATCTTAACCACCTGCGCGTGTGTGTAGCCTAGGACGCAGGTGTCGTTTACGCTGACGATTACGTCACCTGAGGAGGAAGACAGAAGAAGGCTTGTTTACCACCAAAGGGGAAAAGCTTCAGGAGCTTGAGGATTTTTGTAAACTCTGATGCCATTGAAGTGAAGAAACAAGACGATGTATTGTCACGTCTTCTACAAAGCAAGCAGCTTTTTAAACTCAACCATCAAAAGTGAACCGGACTTGCTAAAGCGCTAGTTTCTTTCAAAATCTGGACAACGAAGGCGCTCACCTGTCTCCATCTTGCCATCCAGAGCGGCCGGGCCGTCCAACACCAGACTCTTAATCTGGAGGAACTCATCTGGCTCGTCTCCCCCGACCACCGTGAAGCCGAATCCACGGCGGCTCTTCCTCAGCTTAGTGTTAATGAACGTTCCCTTTAGTTCGGCCGGGTTCCGTGTGAAGAAAGGCTTCACTCCTGTGGGGTGGAAAAACAACGGCCAATAAAAGGACTGACGAGCATAAAATACGGCGGACAGTAAACTGGTTCCTTGCTAAATGAAACATCAGCATACCTAAAAAGGTTATGCGTTATAACCAAGATCTTATGCATTATAAAGCAGTGCTGCATTTAGCATGATCAATTAGCTGAGAGGGAGTGATCCCGGTTTAGCGAGAAAACGGCACGTGAGTTAGCAGAACCCAAGAAGAGCGCACAAGGAAGCAGCGAGTGAGACTGATGGAGATGTGTGACTGGCCTGTCCTCACCTGCCATGAGTGACATCACACAGAGAGAGAGAGAGAAAGAAAGAAAGAAAGAGAGAAAGAAAAAGACACAGAGAGAGAGAGAGAGAGATCAGCAGATCGACATGTTCCAGCAACTCTCTCAGCACTGACTCGTGTCAATAATTACATCTCAAGCTACTTAACGCAACGAGACAAAATTAAGAGCCTCTGCACCATTTAGTGAAGAAATTCATCTGATCAATTTTTTAGGATTAAAATATTCATGATTTGGTGTTAGATGTCTGCTGGAATAGCATCATATTTACGAAGTCATACACACTTTCATGCAAATGTATTACGCTAACAGCTTTCTTTTGAAGCCAGGGCTCATGCCATGCTAGCACGGTGGTGCAGAAATTAGCTCGCACCTCTTTACTATAGCGAATTCGATGCGTCGAATAACCATTCCTCCTTTGAAAGATCGAAATAATGCGTGTTTAAACATTTCCCTAAAAACGTAAAAGAGACCCGGGCGTCACCTTTAAAAAAGCAAAAGGCTGCTAGCGCCGTATCCAGGCTGTGCGTGGGGCTGACAGTCATGACCGCCTTATGCCTAAGCTAAAGCCATCAGATGCTGTGAAAGAGCTGAAAGACCTCATCAGAAGTGATGCTGGGTGGCGTGTGAGAGCGCTATTATCCTATTATTTTAGCCTGAATGTGTTAAGTGTGTGTCATTCACAAAGCCTAATAATTGAGGAAAAATTGGAGGGTTTTCAAAGCACACAAGGGAGAACAAGAACAAGAGAGAGAGAGAGAGAGAGAGAGAGAATGATCGGTACATGATGTATTGAAGCACCAGGCTTCGAGATCAACACTTTCTCATTTGGAAACACTTTTTTTTTTTTTCCAGAGAGAAAAAAATAACAGTGTAGGGAAAGGAAAGAAGAGGAAAAGTGAGCTAAGACTGATATTGAGAGATAAAGTGCAGCCTTATTGGTGAAGACAAATCACATACGTTTGGCCTCCACTGAGGGAAAAGGAGGCTCGGGGCTTCTGTGCGTCTCCTGGTGAAGGGCGGCGTAGCTGGCTAGCGGTGCTCTCGAAGCGTTCTCTTCTATCCACTCTGAAAGATTAAGATCTGTCTGTCTTACCACAGTCACACTCACCTTCTTATGCTAATCAGCGCAACCGGCTGTTAGAGTTAGAGCCAAGATGGCCGCCAGCGACTATGCGACACCGCTGCTGATTTTCAGGTGCGATCTCAGCACTAGAGCAATCGATAGCAGAATGAAATGTCCAAAAATGTGTGCCAAAGACTGAGAGACAGAGAGAGACGGAGGTGAGAGAAAGGTGGTGTGATAATGAAGGTGCTGTTTAGAAGGCTGGAAACGGGGCATGAGCCAAATCCCACGAGGACAAGCCTGCATTTAAAGCGGGGCCTTTGTTAAATGCAAAATAGGGCAAGGACACGTGGCCTGATACGCTCGCTAAGAAACGGCAGGCCGGTTTCATCGCTTCACATCCATCCTAAATGATAAGGAACATATGGAACCATAAAGGTCACATTGCAGGCCACGTAATTACTGACTGTAGGCAACCGGGTCATGTCGTCCTCAAGTTCCCCAACCATCGGCGGACAGGAATCTCACTCCGTCGAGCAAGTATATTCAGGGATAGTTCACAGGTACGCAGTACCTTTAATCGTTTCCTGTCATCACCATTCGGATTTCAGATCAATCAGGGTTGCCAGATTTTCTATTTTAAACCACATTCAGGGTTTTTTTTTTATCGTGTCTAGACTACCAGCTTTAAACACAAGCGATCGACTTTACACGGAGAAAAACCTGGGATAGAAAATATGGACTGAAGAAGCAAACGGCTGGCAAACGTAAGGATGTAACATCCATATGATGTTGGACGAAGGTGAAGGAGTGTGTGTGACGTGGGCATGCGATGGGATTTTCAGTCCATTCTGAGCCTAAACTTCATGAAGCAAAATCTGCAGCCATAACAACTGACTTTTCTAAACAGATCTTAAGTCAGGAAACAAGTTAAGATATTTGCTAAATTGTAATCCAGGTATTTTCACGTGTATCTTTCTTTTTCTAGCGTGGCTTCACTCAAACGTTATTCATGGGCGTCTTTAGCTGGTCAGGATTTTAAAAACACCAGCACGACGTCCTTCAATTCAGAGTGATGGACATGGATGATTCCAGAAAAAACAGAAAAGAAGGACGGAATCTTGGACACAATACTCACCCTCTGCAGGCTGCGACTGTTCCAACTGCTTCTTCCTCTTAGCTTCCAGTATGGGATTCTCATACTGCGTCTTTCTGTTGATGTGACTGAGAGAGAGAGAGAGAGAGAGAGAGAAAA
The DNA here is from genome assembly GCF_030014155.1 of Tachysurus vachellii. Lineage (NCBI taxonomy): Eukaryota > Metazoa > Chordata > Actinopteri > Siluriformes > Bagridae > Tachysurus > Tachysurus vachellii. The sequence goes on from NC_083481.1 coordinate 16,233,887, forward strand.
TTTTTGGTAAATAGAACATTAAATAGAAGATGGTAATTAATGCATCTTGGTAAAGAAGGCGTGGCCTCAGTGTGTCAGACTCAGAGAAAAGGCGTGGCCTGTGTGTTTGCCTCAGAGAGTGAGGCGTGGCCTCTGGGTGGGCCAGTCTCCGTGAAGGAGGCGTGGCCTCTGAGTGTGCCGTCTCATTGAAGGAGGCGTGGCCTCTGAGTGTGCCGTCTCATTGAAGGAGGCGTGGCCTCTGGGTGAGCCAGTCTCCGTGAAGGAGGCGTGGCCTCTGAGTGTGCCGTCTCATTGAAGGAGGTGTGGCCTCTGAGTGTGCCATCTCATTGAAGGAGGTGTGGCCTCTGAGTGTGCAGGTCTCAGTGAAGGAGGCGTGGCCTCTGAGTGTGCAGGTCTCAGTGAAGGAGGCGTGGCCTCTGAGTGTGCCGTCTCATTGAAGGAGGTGTGGCCTCTGAGTGTGCCGTCTCATTGAAGGAGGTGTGGCTTCTGAGTGTGCCGGTCTCAGTGAAGGAGGCGTGGCCTCTGAGTGTGCCGGTCACCGTGAAGGAGGCGTGGCCTCTGAGTGTGCCGGTCACATTGAAGGAGGCGTGGCCTCTGAGTGTGCAGGTCTCAGTGAAGGAGGCGTGGCCTCTGAGTGTGCCGGTCTCGGCGAAGGAGGATTGGCCACTGAGTGGGCCAGTCTCAGTGAAGGAGGCGTGGCCTGAGTGTGTGTGTGTGTGTGTGAGAGTCTCATTAACAAAGGCATATGCTTGCTGAAGAAGGTGTGTGTGAGTTAGTTAAGGCAAAGGCATATCCTTGCACAATTTTTGTAAGGAGACACACAAACAATTTTAAGACATGATCTACCCCAGAGCCCTGCTGAGACATAAACAGCACTGCATGTGTGTATGATTGAGTAAATCAGGCCTTGGATTACAGTAAACAGCATCATATAATCACAGTAAAGTGGCATCACGGGGTGAGAACACACACTAGGCGACGTTCCTGACTCTATACTCTTCCGTCATGGTTGGATGGAAGGACGAGACACCGAGACCAAGCTTTAAAATGATCTAAAACTTCAGCTGAAGTCTGGATCTGCTCGAGTGCAGGTCTGGGCTTCTGCGTGAGGTTTTATACCACAATTAAAGCACAAGAAGAAACCCTGAGGGAATGTGAGGTGTAGTGCGGGTGGACTTATTTCATTACTTACTCTACGTAATAAACCCCGTACACTGGATCGTCGATTCTTTCCCAGCCGGCGGGCAACTCTGGAGAGAAGAAGAAGTAGAAAGGGAGGGAAAAAAAAGAGGGAATGAGCTCCAGCGCTGCCGCTAATTAACGAACATTATTCCTCCTATCCTAAACTAGTGATGGTGTGATCATACAGACAGGAAGAAAAAAAAATGACATCTTTAATAGCAGGATAATAGAGAAGTTATCACAGAAGTACACAACAACCTTGAGTCAAGATCCTGAGCTCAATTTTATTTAAAGAGTAAACTTCTCAGACAAGACTGAAGCCAACAGATAAAGTTCTTTAACTATCCGAAGGACCCTTGAAGAAGCTTTGCGACCTAAACCGTGTGTTGAGAGAATTACGAGGACGATGACGTGCTGCTATAGAAAAATAATCGACAACACGCAGGTGTGATGAATATATCCCTGAAGATCTGTAATCTTGCGATGATCATATTCATGTCACCTTACGTCAGGAAAACATCGCCGTAACAACAATTACACGTGAGCATCTGTCACACTCATCTGAGTGTAAACTGTTCACATAGAAATAATGAGGTTTCCTTCGAAATAATGTGTTTCCGAATCGTCAGAGAAAGTCAGAGTCTTTTTTTAAATGATAAAATGTTCTTAGAGTGAGCTTTAGCTCTTCGGCCGCAGCAGGACCTATTCGGTAGTCTTGCCTGTCACAGTGCGTCTTGCTGTAAATCTCTGGAACGCTGACTCACTATAGCGCACCTGATTAAAAGCACAAACTGAACTGTGCTTTCATATTCACGGCTACAACGCGCACTCCTGTGAGTGATTAATACTATAAACATTTGTACTGAATTATACATGAGGCTCGCACGCCACTGCGTGTAGCGTCTCGTTCGCCGTTGTGACAGAATTCAGAGGCGTTTAATTAGCATAACGTCCAGATCCTGAGGAACGGCGTCCGTCCAGCTCCAGGGAACCGGCGTCTTAGTTCTGTCGCCTCTTAATTGGCCGGTGGACGTATCAATTTTCCTTTTTGCGGCCAAACCCAAGTGGTTATCTCTTGCTGGCAGCGTGATGACAAATTAGCCTGACTGCCACTCTGTTCTAATGAATCCATAAATGTCAGACGACGCTAATTGCAAACAATTAACAGACCTCAGGTGGTTTAGTTGCTTGGAGGGAGTCCGCTTGCATTTTTCCTGACCTTCGCCTGCTCCGCTGTTTATGCGCTTGTATTTTGTGATTATCTATTTATTCCTTTACTGGAAAGTTGAGAAGTGGAACACTGAGATGTTGCGGATGTAATCATGAGCGACATCACGGCGTTACTACGTCCTGCTCCATCGTAAACACTACAGCTCTTAATGGCACTTGCACAAACATATGTACTGTACATATATAAACATACACACAGACACACACTTCATAGACAAAATTTGACACTAACACTGGAGACTCCTTCTAAAAACCATCAACCGAAACGAGTTAACGAGCTCATTAACATGCACCGTGATTAAAGCTGCACCGCTGCCGCAGCTGCTGGGGGAAAAATATTCCTCTAGGATTTCTGACCAATCAAATCTGATGTAGTTTCTAATCCTCATTCTCGGTCATCAGCCGATGAACTATTTCTATCTGGTTTATGATGTAATGCAGTAACCGTTGGAGGGTTTTCATGACAAGTGATCTTTGAATTTTTGTAATTATTCTGATTTGACTAAAAATGTAGGTTTATTTTTTTTCTATATATATATTTTTTAACATCTCAGTAACAGTTTTTAGACAGGTATTAACTGCGCTGTCTTCATGGCTCTCTTCTGCTTTATACTAGTCGAATGAAATGGAGAAAGGAAATCGCACATCTTTGAATCTTTCGCTTAATTTATCCTCACGAACCTACGTTTCATGAATAAGCTGCAGAAGTAGTAGTTACTCAGAGGCCCATAATTAAACAACTGACCCTTAAACCAGAAGATTGTCAGCTCAAATCTCAGAGACCGATTCATGGATCGGATGAATGACTAATTACACGCTGACTAGTGTTCGGATAAAACTGTAGCGTCTCGTCCTAGTCGGGAACAAAGTAGCACTTTAACTGCTGTGCAGGCTTCAGTTTTTGTGTCCCACAGAGATTCTGGCGATGTGCGTTTGTTAAACCGTTCACGTTCCTCTCTGATCCAGTCTGTGCCTCTAAAGGCCTGTCACATCTTGTCCTGACGCCGTCTGGCTAATGTTTCCAATTTCGCAGATCAATATCTATTGACCTCAGCCTTCCAGTGCGCCCGAGCATCCGAGGCACCAGGGCTGGCGCTAACTATATCAAATCCATTTCCGGGACTGTTGAGATGTTACACTTGTGTGCTGCAGGGTTCTGAGCTTCAGACAGACGCCAGAACCTGGTGTTAGACTTCGTGATATGAGAAACACGTCTCGACATGAACGACCGCGTCGTTTTGGAGAGCACGAATCGTACGCCGGCGATTGCTCTGACTGAAACGTTCCGACTCCGACAGGCTGCTGATGATCTCGGCTATGAATTACGCTCCGGTTGCGAGAACGCCGATGAATAATGCATGTTGTTTTGTCGTGTGGACATTCCTGCTTCTGAATAATACCGCGTTTTTAATCGGAACGTGAAAAGAACCAGAACTCGGGACTATGGAGAAGTAGAAAAGACGTTAAAATGAAGAGTTGCGTCGTGCTCACGGTACGTTTACAGGTAAAACCTGTGCTATGCTGCTGATCTGACATCAGCTCCGTGCCTCATTTTCTAATGGGGACACAAAAGCCCAAAAAAAAAAAAAAAAAGTTTCCCCAAAGACCCATGGCCTACCTAGATCATTGTCCAGTTCCTCAGTATGAACTCCTTCTTCTCGAGCAAGGCAGAGAGGAAAAAAAAAGAGGGAAAGAGGGAAAGAGAGAAGCCACAGTGAGAATGTGTCAATCATAAGTCAGCGCAGTTTGAGGTTAAAGACGCCCAACTGTGGATCTGTTCATTAGCATAAACAACAGAAGAAAAGTTGTCTTCTTCATGTAACATAAACTGCTGCAGGTGCTGCAAGAGGCCTTTTTTGTCTAATAACATAAAAAAAAAATACCAGACTATAAAACGTTTTTGCCCTGGAGCAGGTGCTGTGATTTATACCTGGTTATAAACTCTGCATCAGCGTGATGTCGTCATCTGCTTATTTTTAACCGGCGAAGGAAAGAAATAACACGCAATAAAGCCAAAAGACATGTAAATGTTTCATACAATATTTTTATAACTTATAAAGATATTTCTTTTTAAGGCCTGTTGAAAATATAAGTTCTTACAATGAAGTCTTTTTGTTGAAAAAAAAAAAAAAAAAAAAGAATTTGTTCCGGTATGCAAATGAGCAAATGGAATATTAATACGCTCTCATTTGCATAAGGCATAAATCATTCAAACTGCTTTATGTGAAACGTGTTTAAGTCCAAACAGTTTCTCATAACACCTTTGGGTAAAGGATTTACTTTAAAAAAAAAAAATGTTTTGACAATTTATCATTTGTTCGTTTAAAGTCCAGACGAAAGGATGTTAATGGAAGACAGAAAGCGAGTCGGAGTCTGGAGGAAATTAAGCGGATGCGTCTTAAAAAAGCACGAGGAGAAAATGACTTGGCACGTGGACAAATGGTTGTTTTTAAGAAGACGGTCGATAAACACGACCTCATTAACTGACAGAATTCCGGGAAGCTGTTAATATTTCAGGAAATCGTTAAATCTCTAAGAGGAACGTCTGTACGCGGACGCCATTAACTCTAGGTTTCAGAGGAATATGGAGAGCAGATACATATAAATAAATAAATGTCCGTTCCTTTTACACATATTGAACACCATTTGATGGGACGTCTCACTTCATAACATAAATAACATTTAATAAACATAAAAACTCATCTCTATTACACATTATAAACTATCCTGATAGTAATAATGAGACGTTAGTGCAACGCGTCCAACAAATCAACGTGCAAATATATCGATAAACGATTATTTTGGTTAAAACTTTCGCTCCACTCGGGACCTCTAGGTGAGTGTGTAGGTAAATAGATACGACAGATTGGCGTCTTCAAAGTCAGAGCAAAGTCAGAATCTAGTGAAGAAGAAGAAGCACAGAAAGAGCCACAAGATAAAACTCTGCCAAAGCATCAGAGTTAGGGTGAAATATTAAAGGCATTTAGGAATAAAAAGCCATATTGTCTCTGTCAGTGAAGTGGTTTAAATGTCTGGTCATGTGATCCGTACGTCGCACGTGTGCGTGGGTGGATGGATGGGTGGATGGCTTGAAATACGGTTAAATGAACGACAATAAATTACCAGGAATGGTAAAGAAGACAAGCGAGTCAATAGTAGCGACGAATATATTTAAAAGCTGCAAAAGTTGCTCAGAGACTGGAGACAGATATTAGGTACTAATTCTAGTAGGGCTGGGCGATAAAACGATAACGATATGTATCGCGATAGACACGTGATCGATATCAATAAAAAATGTGTTCGATAAAATGTTCTTCGTCGGAAGGAAACAGGTTGGCGAAGCAAGTTTGGTTGCATTAACAAAGGTACTCACTCTCTGGTAACCTAGCAACGTACAGTAGGGAGTGACACGCTAACAGCCAATTATGCAACAGTATTAAGTTTGGTTGCACCATATCGTTGTCTCGTGCTGGTCTGATGGATTCCTCTTCAGTAACCGACAGTGGCAGTTGACACCAGTGACAGATGAGCAGAAAATGAGCGCAGTAGCGAACGAGGAAATTGTAAATAAAAGAGGAAAAATCAGCTCGCCAGTATGGCAGTTTTTTGTATATTATAAGTCTGGCCGTAGTCACACCCTTTCTCTATGTTTATATTTAACACTTTGCACTAGTTTATTACACTTTATTAAGCATTTCTTACATTTTCTTTCATTTTGCGCCTTAAATGTTAAGAGATAATTGTTAAGTGTTCATTGTGACGTTAGACTCATGTTTACAATATAATTATTTTAGGAGTTTTCCTGCTTGTTGACATTTCTGTCTTAATAACTGAGGGGATTACGATCAGAGGAAGGTTAAGTTTAAAATAAAAATGTTTAAATGAGATATTTTTCTCCTGGTCCTTATTTTAAATGGGTCATAAAAAATATCATTAATTATCGATATCGACCGATATGAAACACTGATATCGTGATACGGTTTTCAGCCGTATCGCCCCGGCCCTAAATACTAGTGTCTCGGGGTGTGCAAACATTTGCACTCTACTGCATGTTAGGAAAATCTATTGCTATTTAAGCGACACGTAATTCCACTATAGTCATGCATGACTTTATTAAAGAATTAAACGAGGAAGTAAGAAGGCACAATGTGAATATAGACACGAGTGATTAGAAACTGTTAGAAACGTTGACACACGTGAAACACGTGATCGTAAGGCACGAGTATCAGAAAGACATTAAAAAAAAAAATAAATAAAATGTCCAGGGATTAAAATGTTCGACTTGATTCGTGTGGAGTCTGTGATTCTTTTGGAGCCGTTTTGAACGAGTCGCCGAATGTGAACGGAATTGGAATAAGGAGTTAATGAATCCGAATTATTTTGGAAACCAAAAAAAAAATTTAAATGTAGAAAAACTAGATATCACCAATATCAGAGACGCACGTGAACAAAATGAACAAAAATGTAATGATAATTCTACTATCAGCATATAACAAAATAATGCTTATTAGCTATTTTAAGTTGAAGTGATTTGTTGTGAGTCGTTTGAGTCAGTTCATGAGTTAAAGGATTCGTTCGACTTGAATCACTCATCTCTGCTCCTCCACTAGGAGCTTTGATGAATCAGCAGCTAATCAATGTTACTTATTTTGTGAGCTTTATTTAATTCAAGGTCAACCTCGTATTGCTTTTGGCTGTTGTCTTCTTTACATTTGCATATTCAATCTGATCCTGTCGATGTCGTAACGAGGAAAAACGGCTGCCTGAGCCAGGAAATGCAGATTGTGCTCAACTCACGAGGCTTCTATGAATTATTTTATTCCATGTGTGCTGAAAAATAAATAGTCTTCACACTGTGAGTATGCAAGAAAGGGTGTGTGTGTGTGTATATGTGTGCGAGAGAGAGAGGGACAGAGAGAGTGTGAGAGAGAGATAAAGAGAGAGAGAGAGAGAGAGAGAGAGAGAGAGAGAGAGAGAGAGAGAGAGAGAGAGAGAGAGAGAAAGAAAGTGTGTGTGTGTGAGAGAGAGAGAGAGAGAGAGAGAGAGAGAGAGAGAGCGTGAGAGAGAGAGAAAGAGTGAGAGAGAAAGAGAAAGACAGAGAAAGTGTGTCTGTGTGTGTGTGAGAGAGAGAGAGAGAGAGAGAGTGAGAAAGTGAGAGAGAGAAAGAGTGTGAGAGAGAGAGAGAAAGTGTGTGTGTGAGAGAAAGAGAGAGAAAGCGAGAAAGAGAGAGAAAGTGTGTGTGTGTGTGTGTGTGTGTGTGTGTGTGAGAGAGAGAGAGAGAGAGAGAGAAAGACAGGCAAACTGAAGGGGAAGATGAAGTGAATTTCTGTTTTGTGTTTGGTAATATGACTGATCCTGTCTGTTCTGAAGGATTTTAAGTGTGTGTGTGTGTGTGTGTGTGTGTGTGTGTGTGTGTGTGTGTGTGTGTGTGTGTGTGTAAGAGGATTACAGTGCTGTTAAAAAAAAATAAAAAATAATAATAATTACTGTAGTGCAATAGTGCCACCTACAGCTGCTATGGGCGTATGTTTTCTCTCTCTCTCTCTCTCTCTCTCTCTCTCTCTCTCTCTCTCTCTCTCACACACACACATACACACACACACACACACACCAGAATTTGATTCCACAGAGGAAATATAATCTAATTCAGTGCACTTGATACTCACATTGCTTTATTTTTAGTTTATATTACTTCCAGTATCAGTAGGTTATTTTTAAAACCCCTGAAAATTTACAAGACCAAAGTGTCTCACACAAAAGACATCTGTCTGTAGTCTCTATGTATGTGTGAGACATGGATGCAAACACTCACACACACACGATTCAGAGAATAAAAGGGCTCTGTACCGTCATCGTCACACTCCTCCAGGGGTTTCTGGGGCTTGTCCAGGCACCGGGGGTCGATCCACGACGTGGTCTTTGTGTTGTGGCTGAAAGGCAAAACGTACAAGAAAACACAACGGTTTTGGAGACTTCACACAACACCACACACAGACTTCACACAACACCACACACTACAACATCCTCACTCTCTATCATCGAGCCTAAATGACTAAACACACAGCTTCACACCAGAGACTTTAACACTTAACACATCTAATACACATCTGTTTGGATTTTTAAAGAACTCAAACAACTGGCTCTAAAAATCTCAGACAGACAAATAAATAAAAGCTTTTGTAGTCCAGACATTTCTTGGGATGATGCAATACGTCAGAAATCGGATCTTCCCCTGAGATTCTGTTCTTTCGAATGATATTACGGGAAGAAATCCATTTTTTTCCCTAAAAGCAGGAATGAATTTATTTGTTCTAAAAAATCACGAGTGTGAAAAAACAAACAAAACAGATGTTTAATTCATAAAAATCACACTTTTTTTCCTCCATATTTCCATGAAATAATTTTTTAAAAAGTTTAAACTGACGAGCTTAACTGGATGGATAAATAAATAAATAAATAATTTATTTATTTATTATTAATAAATTCTACCTCAGGTCACGGGGAGCCTGTGCCTATCTCAGGCGTCATCGGGCATCAAGGCAGGATACACCCTGGACGGAGTGCCAACCCATCGCAGGGCACACACACACACACACTCATATTCACTCACTCATTCACACACTAGGGACAATTTTCCCAGAGATGCCAATCAACCTACCATGCATGTCTTTGGACCGGGGGAGGAAACCGGAGTACCCGGAGGAAACCCCCGAGGCACGGGGAGAACATGCAAACTCCACACACACAAGGTGGAGGCGGGAATCGAACCCCCAACCCTGGAGGTGTGAGGCGAACGTGCTAATCACTAAGCCACCGTGCCCCCATTAATAAATTGTATAATTAATCTATAAAATAAATTGTAAATTAATAAATCAATTATTAATAAATAAATTAACAGATATTTAAAATAATTAAATCCTGTCATTTTTGCTTAAATATATATTTACTAATGTGCTAATCTGTGTATTTTAATAAGAATTTAGAGTAAGAAGAAGGTACATAAATGCACTGATATGGAAACTGAGCGTTTGTTTCCGAACCGGTTTGTTGTTTTAATAACCGAAGCTTTAGCTTTAGTCTGAATTAAACACACTTTTCTTTCTGTTTTAGGAAACATCCGTGTTGCTCGTCAGCCTTACGCTCCAGTTTAATTCTCTGCGTCATCGATCGATCATCCTCGTTAAACAGTTTAATTATCTCTCAGGGTTGCATGATATGGACCGAACGCGATGCGCTGGATTAAAAACACATTAGCGACTTTCATTACTGCAGAATTTCCACCACCCTATTCATCATATTTGAACGATTCTTTTCGTTTCTTCGGTTGTGACGTGAAATCTCCTTCGCGCAGTTGAACGCGGTTGTGACGCTGCATTTATTCCTCACTGAGAAACGTTTCCTTCAGCGTAATGAGGTTCATATTTAGCATTTAAAGCAGTTAAAATTACAAGTGAGAGCAAGAGGATGAAGTCTTGACACCAGTAAAACATTCCTTACTCTATGAAGTAGACCTCTCCGTTCTCGGTGTAAGCCATCTCCCAGTTTTCGGGTAAAGGGCCCAGCGGGTCCTCGTCCGCAGGGTGACTGGGGTGTGTGTGTGTGTTCTGCGTGCTCTCCGTGGTTGCCGTGGGGACGCTGTTGTACCGATGAGACGGGGCGAAGGGGTGGACAGACGGCTGCTCGTCCGGTTCACTTGAGTCTCCTGCACATGTACACACACGCATGGGTCCAAGATCAGACCAAATCCATTTCAAGTATAGCTCTCACACACACACACTCTCTCACACACACACACACACACACACACACACACACACACACACACACACACACAGACTTCCTTGATTACAGACAAGTGTCTTCTCAATTCACTTCTATCAGGCCTTGGGGGTGGGGCTCACTTAACAGCCCCGCCCCATCACTTCCTGACCCATCTGGGGTGATTCAAAGCCGTTTACACTTATCTAACACCTACATGTCTGTGTGTAACTGTCAAACACACACACACACACACACACACACACACCGAGTTCAGATTTGCATGCTACTTTGTTTGTTAATCACATCTTCAGGTTGCTTCCTAACTTCAACATGGTCAAGCGTTCTCCAAACCTGAACTCTAACTGTTTTTCCCCGTCGCTTTTCTTCTACAGCACAGCAAAAGAAAATGTCCCAGTGCCTTCAGAGGTGTTATGGAGGTCAGAGCTGGTTCCCAGCACAAGAAGGATCTACACTGTTAGACAGCTGGTTTAATGTTCTGGCTGATCGAGGCACGATAAACAGATAAATATCAGTCAAGTGGCTGAATATTAAGCGTGACATATAAAGACGTTTTAATGAAGCCTGCCTCTCATTTCCCATAATATTCAGACTGTAGAATTATTCCGGCCACGTCAGCCAGATGGCGCTGTTTTGCAATGAGTCTGTCTGCCTGCCAACACACACTCACACACTCGCACTCTCACACACACACTCATACTCATACTCACACACACACACACACACACACACACACACACACACACACACACACACACACACACACACACACCCCTTCTCCCCTACACCTCACCTGTGAAGCTGCTGTTCATTTCAGGAAGCTCGTCCTCATCCTCTGTGTCAGTCGGGGCTATTCCAGCATTCTGCATCTCATTGTAAGACTTTGAGCGGCGGGGTGTGGTCTCCTGGGGGAGGGGCTTGTCGTTTGGCGACACCTCTCCGCCAATCACTTTAGCAGCAGGGGGCTTGCTCGACGGTTTGGGTGTTCCATAGTAGTTACCTAGGCAACAAGGGCATATCAGGAGTGATTCCAAGAGGAGAGAGGAGTGTGTGTGTGTGTGTGTGTCTGGACAGAGGAGGTGAGTGAAATCGAGGAAAGACGTCATGATATCTTCAGGAAGAAGAAGAGAAAGAGGAAGCAGAAGATTTTTAATGTATATTAAAATAAGATTCTGGATATTTTACTTCACTTGACTTTGTCCTTTAACTCATCATACACTCAGGTTGAGTGTGTGTGTGGGCGTGTGCGTCTGTGTGTGTGTGAGAAAGAGAGTGCGAGGAGAGAGAGAGACAGAAAGAGAGAGAGTGAGACAAAGTGAGAGTGAGACAGAGAGAGAGAGTGAGACAGAAAGAGAGAGAGAGAGAGAGAGACAGAGAGAGAGAGACAAAAAGAGAGAGAGACAGAGAGACAGAGAGAGAGAGACAAAAAAGAGAGAGAGAGAGAGAGACAAAAAAGAGAGATAGACAAAAAGAGAGAGAGAGACAGAGAGAGAGACAAAAAAAGAGAGAGACAGAGAGAGAGAGAGAGACAAAAAAGAGAGAGAGAGAGACAAAAAGAGAGAGAGAGAGAGAGAGAGACAAAAAAAGAGAGAGAGAGAGACAGAGAGAGAGAGAGACAAAAAAGAGAGAGACAAAAAGAGAGAGAGAGAGAGAGAGAGAGAGAGAGAGAGAGAGAGAGACAGAAAGAGAGAGAGACAGAGTGAGAGAGACAGAGAGAGAGAGAGACAGAGAGAGATAGTGATGAAACAGTGTGAAATGTCCAGGGTTTGTCCAGTAAACCCAGCTTGTGTGTTCTGGCCACTTTGTTCCTTCAGATTAATCTCTCATCACATAAGCAGCTGATTTAGGACTCTTTCCTCATCACATTTACACACGACACCTTCAGAGAAAGAGCAGCGGTTTAAATAAACCAGTTCCCGAGGCCTGGCTACCTGACAGTGTTCTGGTGTTACGGTGTCATGAAGCAGCACAAAGGAAAGGAAATGAACGACAGAGCAGTTTACCTTCGTAAGAGCCGATCTCCAGAAGAGTCCCGCTCTGCTCCAGCTTCAGGAACTCCTCCACCGACAGGAAGTTATAATCCACCCCAGAAACCTCTCCGTCACGAGGAGGACGGGTCGTACCTGTGTCCGGCAGAAACACGCACAGGTTAGTCATTAGATTCCTAGTAACGGTAAAGAACATTAAGCTCCCGGTGGTAGGAAAAAAGAATCTCCCTGAACAATCACAGAGGAGGTGGAGGTGAAGAGGCGGAGATCGTGCAAGGCTCTCGGCATCGGGATCCTTTCACTGATCCACACAAAGATTCACTAATGAAATGTCATTGTTCATTTAAATACAACGGCATAATTAATTCATTCATCATTCATTCATTCACTACCGCTTATGCGAACTACCTCAGGTCACGGGGAGCCTGTGCCTATCTCAGGCCTCATCGGGCATCAAGGCAGGATACACCCTGGAAGGAGTGCCAACCCATCACAGGGCACACACACTCTCATTCACTCACACAATCACACACTACAGACAATTTTCCAGAGATGCCAATCAACCTTCCATGCATGTCTTTGGACAGGGGGAGGAAACCGGAGTACCCGGAGGAAACCCCCGAGGCACGGGGAGAACATGCAAACTCCACACACACAAGGTGGAGGCGGGAATCGAACCCCCAACCCTGGAGGTGTGAGGCGAACGTGCTAACCACTAAGCCACCGTGCCGCCCGGCATAATTACTTTTTTATTATTATTATTATTTTTAAATAAAAAAAAAAAGGCTACAAAATACAAACTGCTTCAGACTCCTGATATTTATTCCTATTACAGAATAATTAAACAGATTCATCATTTTAGTGCTTTTATTTAAAAAGATTTAACATTGTAATTTAGGAAGAATGAGGAAAAACGGAAAGGTATTTGCCAAAAATGCAGACTACTTTAATAATAATAATAATAATAATAATAATAATAACAATAATAATAATAATAATAATTAGTAAAAATAAACAATAACAATAATAATAATAATAATAATAATAATAATTAGTAAAAATAAATAATAATAATAATAATAATAATAATAATTATAATAATTAGTAAAAATAAATAATAATATTAATAATAATAATAATAATCATTTGTAAAAATAAATAATAATAATAATAATAATAATAATAATAATTTGTAAAAATAAATAATAAATACAATTCTTTTTTTTTTAGAAATCACCAAATTAATATATAAATTAACCAAAAATGTTTTTTTTTCCAAATGCTATTGTGTGTTTTTTTCTTTTTGATTAAAAGAAATTAAAAAAAGAAAGAAAGAAAAATAGTTATTTAAATAAAAAAAAAAGAGAAAATCATGAATAATAATTAAAAGGTTACAGTTAAAAAGTTGCTCAGTTATAAAAATACCAAAGATGTGTATAAAATTCAGAGGAAAGTGAGATTTTTCGGCTCTATTTCGAACTCGGACGCTTAGCTGGGAAATTGAACCTCGTCAGTGTTTAATGGCTGTGTTCATTACAGAGATTACAGATTTAGGTTTAGAGGTTTAGAGGTTTTGAGTTCAGCTCATGGTTCAAACTCAGGACCAAAATACACTCAGTGTTGATGAGTGTGAGTGAAATGATTTACAAGCTGCTGTTTCGGACCCTAGTCGTCCTCTAGAGTCCAGGTGTGATGTGTTTGAGGTGAGGATCAGCAGCACGTTCGCGGATTAGAGCCCAGTGACGGTGTGAATAAAGAGAACAGAAGTTATTCATGAGGAACTGGGAATAGAACCAGACTGCAGAAGCTGTGAAGCCACAAGACAGCAGAGTCAGGCATCGCTACGCAGGGGTGTGTGTGTGTGTGTGTGTGTGTGTGTGTGTGTGTGTGTGTGTGCGTGCGCGCGTGTGTGTGTGTCTGTCTGTGGGGCACTATAGACTCAAAATACACAGGTATGGAGGTGAAAGCAGACATTTTGAAGCACCGAGTCAACCAGACGTCCTCTAATAATCCATTCTCTATTCAATTCATTAACGTGCTTGGACACACACTCACACGCTCTCACACGCGCTCACACACGCGCTCACACACGCGCTCACACACACACGCTCACACACACACGCTCACACACACACGCTCACACACACACGCTCACACACACACGCTCACACACACGCGCTCACACACACGCGCTCACACACACGCGCTCACACACGCGCTCACACACACACGCTCACACACACACGCTCACACACACACGCTCACACACACACGCTCACACACACACGCTCACACACACACGCTCACACACACACGCTCACACACGCGCTCACACACATGCTCACACACACGCTCACACACACGCTCACACACACGCTCACACACGCGCTCACACACACATCTGGCGGTCTGGAACTAAGAGCCAGTGAAATGCTTTGACTTCATCACCATAGCAATGTCTCAATCAGCTCAGGCTGAGCTTCCTGAAGTAACAGTTCAGCATCTATCAGCTGTTGACATCACTGTGTGTCTTTAGTTGAACACCAAAGCCATAAGCTCTATAGTTAAAACACAGTAAATAACTACAGAACCATTTAAATCAATCAGTCTGTCAGCTGCATCTGGTAGATTTCTATCTATTCATTTCTTCCATCCATCCATCCATCCATCCATCAATTCAATCCATCTGTCTCAGGTAGGTCTACGATTCCTCCATTCTTCTATCCATCCATCCATTTTAATTTCTATTCATGTGTTCCATCCATCCATCCGTATATCAATGCAATCCACCTGTCCATCTGTTTATCTATCTCCACTCATCCATTCTGATTTCTATCTATTTATCTGTTCCAGCCATGCACCCATCTATCCAATTTATCTGTCCATCTGTTTGTTTATCTGTCTATATCTATCCATTTTGATGTCTATCTGTTCCATCCATCCATCTTTCTATCTTTCCATCCATCCATCTATCTTTCCATCCATCCATCTATCCATCCATCCATCCATCCATCCATCCATCCATCTAGCTTTCCATCCATCCATCTATCTATCTATCTATCTATCTATCTATCTATCTATCTATCCATCTTTCCATCCATCTATCTATCTATCTATCTATCTATCTATCTATCTATCTATCTATCTTTCCATCCATCTCTTTATCTATCTTTCCATCCATCTCTCTATCTCTCCATCCATTCATCCATCTGTCTATCTATCTTTCCATCCATCTGTCTATCTATCTTTCCATCCATCTGTCTATCTATCTTTCCATCCATCTGTCTATCTATCTTTCCATCCATCCATCTATCTTTCCATCCATCCATCTATCTATCTTTCCATCCATCCATCTATCTTTCCATCCATCCATCCATCTTTCCATCCATCCATCTATCTATCTTTCCATCCATCCATCTATCTATCTTTCCATCCATCCATCTATCTTTCCATCCATCCATCTATCTTTCCATCCATCCATCTATCTATCTTTCCATCCATCCATCTATCTATCTTTCCATCCATCCATCTATCTTTCCATCCATCCATCCATCTTTCCATCCATCCATCCATCCATCCATCTTTCCATCCATCCATCCATCTATCTTTCCATCCATCCATCTATCTATCTTTCCATCCATCCATCTATCTATCTTTCCATCCATCCATCCATCTTTCCATCCATCCATCCATCCATCTTTCTATTTATCTATCTATCTATCTATCTATCTATCTATCTATCTATCTATCTATCTATCTATCTATCCATCCATCCATCAGCCAGTTTGTTTGCTACACTGATTATAATTTAAAATGTAAATAACAAAACTCTATACAGTAGAAGGACCGAACATTGGGTTTTTATTCCCCATCAAATTTTCCTGGTATATTTTCATCTCCAAATGGAGACATTTTCTGAATTATTTTTTATTGTTATCGAAGTCAGCTTCGACTCCTGAGTGACGTGTTGAAAAGCGTCCTCCGGATCCACAGCCGTGATTGTAAGCTCATCGGTGTCAGGATCACTGTAACGTATACACACAGAGAAGAGCAGTAACACTAACACAAACAGTTCCTCAGCATGCTCCTCCCCCTTTTATTCCTAACCTAATTAATCCAACATCACACTATGTTGTGTGTAATAGAATAATAGAACCTCGGCTGTGAGTCTGTGGCGTTCCCAGCTTCCTGCTCTCATCATCACAGATAAGAACACGACTCTTCATCTCTCAACCAGGTGATCACTCGACTCTGATAACACAGAAGACCGTTTTTTTTGTTGTGTCCTGAACACGTCTACAACACAGAGCGGGTCACGTCGATACAGAACGGTCGACGCTCTTCTATCGTAGCTTTGGCTCCAGGCTCCTTCGCACACGCTCGTCTCGGCTCGACGGAGCGTGCCGTGAGGTTATAAGATGATTACTGCGGCTCTGAAGCTCATATCCTGGACTTTTTCTCGTTCAGGAAGCACAATGCTGAGATATTCGCTGTAACGTGACTCACAGCACAAAGAAAAACGATCCCCAGATTGCGCCGGCTGTGTTTCTGTGTGGTTCGTTGCACACGGAATTATGTTACGTTCAACATTTTGAAGATGATCAGCCCCAGTTACTTTTACAGCACTGTTTATAGTTACGCACATATTCTAGGTTGCCACGTCCCCAATAATCCACAAAACATGAAGGCTCTCTCATGGTGGATTTACACTGGAGACTCCTTCCGTACATGGCTGAATCGACTGATGAGCAACAACACGTACGTGTGAATTAGCGGTTACTATAGAAACGATATCCGTCGGACGGTTGGACACTCGTGTCACGTGTGGTGTCTCAACGGAGCTTTAAGAGAACAAACTCTGACAATCCGATGCAATAAGCCGGAGCAGCTGTCATGGCCTCTGGTAATCACAGCACACACACCAGTGGGGTGGGAAGTTCAGCAGTGACACCACTACATCACTGCTAGGAAAACCTTTCCTCAGGGGACAGAGTGTGTGTGTGTGGGGGTGTGTGTGTGTGTGGGTGTGCATGCGTCCATGTGCCACATTCAAATGCCAAATCAACTCGAATGTGTAATCTGGCAAGGAAATAAACCCAAGAAAGAGCACAAAGATTTATAACTGTTGCTCTAATGAAGGTGAGCCAAACTTAATAAACCAGCCGCACATGCGTCCAGCACCCGAGTGCACCTGCTGGGAGTCAGAGTGTGGGCACTGGGACAGAGATAACACACACACACACACACACACACACACACACACGTGTGCACACACACACACACCTAATCCCATTTTCCAGACTGTAATAAAGCGACAGTGCAGGAATGAGTGGTATCCAGAGTGTGTTCAGGGTTCATTAGCCCCGCCTACACATTATCAGCTGTTCTTGTGACCCAGTTGGTCAAGACCTCAAAAAGTATGTGATGTCATTCGCATTTCTGGAGTACTCATACCTGTGGAAGAGCTCTAAATGCTGAATCTTTTAGAGTGCGGCATGGCGTGCACACACACACACACACACACACACACACACACACACACACACAATAAGGGTCAGTGATTCAAAAGAGACATGGACCCTGTAGCAAAAAAGCAAAAGACAAAAAATGTTAAATACCTAACAAGAGTTTAGGACTCCTACTTCACCACCTCCTCTATACAAACACACACACACACACACACACACACACACACACACACACACACACACACACACATTTATGGCATTTAGCAGACACCTTTATCCAGAGTGACTTACATTTATTTAAGTTTATAAAGTTTATACAAATTGAGTGTTAAGGGCCTTGCTCAGGGGCCCAACAGTGGCAGCTTGGTGGACCTGTGATTCAAACTCATGACCTTCTGATCAGTAGTCCAACACATTAAGCACTGAGCACACCCCCACCCCCCACCCCCCCACCCACACACACACACACAAACAGCATGCTAATAGTCCCTTTGTGTCTACTATGGAGTTTTGCCACTTTGTTTAGAGTTTCAGTGAATCTGCAATAGCAGCACAACTGAACCATCAAAGTTCATCACTGCTACATAAAATCCTTACACGCGCGCACACACACACACACACACAGCACCTTCACCTGTCTGTGTGATCCCATCTTTGTTTCTTCCCTCATTCCCTCGACTGATTTAAGATCAGTGTCTCGTTCTGTTCGGTTTCTTATCGGTCCTAATTAGGAGACAACCGAGGGACTGAATTACGCTGCACTCAGCCTTTAATTTATTTACCCTCCATCTCTCGTATGCTCAGCAACATTATCTCACACACACACACACACTCACACACTCACACACTGATTCTACATGATTCATTAATTGTTGACTTATTTCTATTTAAATTTAAAATCCAGTAGCTGTCCTGGCGAGGTTACACGAGGTTACACGAGGTTACACAAGGTTACACGAGGTTACACGAGGTTACACAAGGATACACGAGGTTACACAAGGATACACGAGGTTACACGAGGATACACAAGGTTACAAAAGGTTACACGAGGTTACACGAGGATACACGAGGTTACACGAGGTTACACAAGGTTACACAAGGATACACGAGGTTACACAAGGATACACGAGGTTACACGAGGTTACACGAGGTTATACGAAGTTATACGAGGTTACACAAGGTTACACGAGGTTACACGAGGTTAGAGTTGCCAGATCGGATCTGTATGCGAGACATCAAGAAGTTCCTTTAGTCAGCATCTGTCCTGCTGTTTATTCGGTCTCGTACGTCAGCAGTTTATTAAAGCAGCACTTTACAAAGTGTTTGGAAGTAAAACTGAATTAACTAAAAGAAATGAAGCCCCACTGGAGAACTACATGGATATTTGTAGCTAGAAATAAAATCTGAAGTCACAGATAACTAATCTGTGTACAAACGGTGCCCTTTCTCCATGCCGTTTTCTTGAGTGCTGGATCGTGGCGTATGTAGGACAGGATACAAGCTGCTTTTAAAAAACATCCAGAAAACTAAAGTCAGATAAACGACACTTTCGCTAATTTTCAGTGATGGCACGAGAAAATAACGGACAAGGAAAAAGGCAAAGAAGGTCATTATGACGATCAGGTTACTGCTCCACTTCTCTCAGCATTCGGCTGGGTGGTGCACCTCGGTGTAGCATTTTGCATATTTTTGTCGCAGAGTTGTGACAGGGCTAAGCTTAGATTTGCATCTGGGCCTGACGCTAGCAGGCCACACAGAGGAATACATGCATTTTTAATATGCTAGCAATCTGTATTTTAATGCGGCTGTCTTCAAACGGACAGATTTTCAATACGTGTCTGTCAGGACACAAAGACTGTAACAGGAGAAAAATAAACACACACACACACACACACACACACACACGCAGAGCTCCATACGGCTATGCTACTAATCAAATTGCAAAAATAAAACAATGAAATAATTAGTGAAGGTGTTTTTTCCAGCAAAAACGCAAAAAACGAGAACCAACAGAATTAGAAGTTTAGTTCTACATCTCACACATCTGAGGCTTGAATGCTCTGAAACTTCCACAGCAGCACTGCTAAGCACCACCTCTGAGCACCACCAGATCCTGCCGTTCCAGCTTTCTGGCAAAAATCAAAACCTCCACACCCGCAACATTGGCTAACGGACCGGTGGCCAGAATCAAAGCTACAACAGTTGCAGTTTTCTGCTACTCGGTGTCGTCTAAGCTGGAAGGAGCTGTAAAGCCTCATGCTGGGAGACCAGGCAGAAAATCTGCTGGTGTATTTAAAACAAGGCTTTCATAAAAGTACCAGCTCGAGTACTGACATCCAGCCAGTTCTATAAATAACCAGGTGTGAAAAAACCTTTTTAGTTCTTCTTATTAAAGAGAATAAGGCGGAAGGCTCGAGTCGGCGCTGAAGCCACACGCTCGCTATGAATATATGACCTGCGTTCACTCGCGTGTACACCAGCACACACACACACGTCGGAGATCCATCTCTGAACCGCTTCGAGCAGGAAATCGATTCCGAACCGAATCGTCCTGGTGGTGGTGCCACGGTACTGTGTTGTTGAATACGTTAGCTCCGTGGAATCAAACACGTACCATATGTTAGCTTTTCTTTTTTCTTTTTTTTATAAAGAACATTTGAATATCAGGTGAATATTTCAGACTTAGCTCAAGATTGTCTGCATGGATTTGGACGGAACTCGAAGGCAAAGTTCTTAGGATGTTTTTATTACCTCAAATCTTCACTCTAATATCTCTCAAACGATGAAGATGTTCATCTCTGGTTTCTTTAGTTTTCAACTCTACATGTTTGGGCCCCGCAAACGATGGATTAAGTTCTCCCCAGATTATTTTGGCCTCAAGGTTCTCAAAATGTCACAAACAAACCAACAGACACTCAGGTATTATTATATCCATCAAGTCAAAACCTGATGAGTTTTGTGAAGGTTTGAAAGTGAACGTTCATCATAAACTCACACATATAAACATGTAAATTCACTCTGTAGTATATTCCTCTGTTTTCATGAAACACTGAGGTAAAAAAAGCCACTGCCCACCCAACACAAATTATCACAGCAGTCGCAACACTGACCTGAGCATTTTTAGCTAAATAATAACCATCTTTATTTGTCACCTAGAAGGATTTCTTGAAAAGATCCGTAGGTTGGCGTCAGGGTCGCGTTTCAGAAAAGGCGGGTGTTAAACAAATACGACAGCAGACGTTTCGCGTCACGCAAAAGCGGTGCATCTCAAACGAAATAGCTGTCGAGTACAAATCAACCCACTACACAATGCTCCAAGATATTATTAGTCAAAACTCTCCTGACTACCAAAACACTCTCTATAGGATCGTCAGATCTTAGCAAACATGCTAAACCTCATGACGTCCGACCTTACGCGACTCGTTCTGAGCACCAGACATGAGTTTGGTGACCTGCAGAAAGGGTGTTAATATTTTATTCCTTATAAAAGCAGATACACACGCTAGAAGTGCATGTATACCGAGCGCGTTCGGAAGCCGATATCCTCAAGCGCAAATCTGCGTATCTGAAAACTTGCATTGTTGGATGTACTTGTGATTTTATCACAACTGTGTTCAACCCATCGACGATCGCCTCTATTCCTTCTTTAGTACGCTCAGTATCCTGGCAAGAAAGATCGGCACAGTTAGACATGAAAGCAACAACACAATGCAGCATTACAGATCTGTTAATGTACCGTCGTGTCTAACAGATATGCGGAATTGAGAAGACAGCAGAAACAGCTTTCGGTAGCTCGGTAAAGATGGGGAAAAAAAAGTGAAAATGCGACTGAGGAATGCCGAGGCAGTGCATCCAGTCACCGGCGCTCCATTAGATTTGATTGATTTATTTACCGTCACTACAGCAGCTGTTTGGACAAAGTAAAAATCCATGAAATTCTCATTGCTCAAAATATGCAAGAGCAGAAGAGAGAGAGAGAGAGAGAGAGAGAGAGAGAGAGAGAGAGAGAGAGAGAGAGAGAGAGAGAGAAAGAGAGAGAGAGAGAGAAAGAGAGAGAGAGAGAGAGAGAGAGAGAGAGAGAGAGAGAGAGAGAGAGAGAGAGAGAGAGAGAGAGAGAGAGAGAGAGAAAGAGAGAGAGAGAGAGAGAGAGAGAGAGGAGAGAGAGAGAGAGAAAGAGAGAGAGAGAGAGAGAGAGAGAGAGAGAGAGAGAGAGAGAGAGAGAGAGAGAGAGAGAGAGAGAGAGAGAGAGAGAGAGAGAGAGAGAGAGAGAGAGAGAGAGAGAGAGAGAGAGAAAGAGAGAGAGAGAGAGAGAGAGAGAGAGAGAGAGAGAGAGAGAGAGAGAGAGAGAGAGAGAGAGAGAGAGAGAGAGAGAGATAAATGAGAGCCCAACTGTGTGGATTTCTTTGGGGAGCCGAGATGGTCTGCATTCTTAATGTAGATGCGGAGCAACATCTGAGAGCTCGAAATGTCCGTGAACTCAGTACAAACACCAGGCTACTCGAGCAAGTTCACGACCTCATATAACCTCTCAATCGCGTCAGGACGTCACGTACGTTCAGGACCGCGATGAGAAAGAGGTTGGACTTAAACCACTTTGGTCTGATTGTAAGCTGAACTTTGGGGAAAAATACCTGGGAATGTTATTTGCTGAAATTCCTGCAGAGTTTCCTACTTTTTTTTAAGAAAAACTAAAACCACAAAGCCGGTTTTCTGACTTAACTCTTCTCGACTTGGTTCAGGCAAATTCCTGCAAGTTCCTCTGAGCAAGCTTTTCCATCTATTCGCTTGATGGTGGTGACAAGAGGCTGAGAAGATCAGCACAGATCATCCTCAGAGACTCCAGGTCCTCCTGGAGGATCCAAAGCCTTTCTAGAGTCAACTGTGAAACGTAATCCAGAGCACAAAAATCTGTAAAAAAAAACCATATTGATGCTTTTTAAAACCCATTTCCCCTGACAGCCACATGACAGATGAATTCGCTAATTTCACGGGTCTGAAAAGGGGCTATTCTGCAGGTTGCCTAACATTCTAAAAATCACCCTTGACTGCTATTCCTTCCAACCTGCTATAGCCAAATGACCGGAATCAGGAGTCACCAGTTGTTCATACACGATTCAGGCTACAGCCACAAATCCTACATCCTACGTCTTCCTATAAGCTTGACCAGATGCAGAGTGAAGCTGACACCACCATCAGCATCATCACCACCACCACAAAGTCTCCAATAATCCAGACAGAATGAGCACATTTTTCCTAAAAAAAAATCTAGACTGATTTCCTGTTTTCTGCCCCATACGCTGATGTAATGGAGATTTCCAGCAGCTAATGCCACTATGATGGGTGTACTGGGGTGGTAGAGGGAGGGAGGGAGGGGAGGGGAGGGAGGGATGGATCGAGGAAGCTACAACAAGAATGATTGCACACCTGAGATGCAATAGCACACCAGCAGAGGGGTAATAAACCTCCTCAGCAGTGCTACACAAAGAGAACAAACATCTAACAATAAAGAAATAAGGAACTGTGCACATTCTCTGTGATTTAATACTGGTTATCAAATTTAAAATGGTACAAACAGTGTAAAAAAAAAATCAACACACAACAAATTTAACCAGTGGAACGGGGGTAGGAAATGTGGACGATTTTCTCTGTTGTAAAATCTCTGATGTAAAAATGTAATGTAAACCCTGATCGATTCAATCAATCAATCAATCAATCAATCAATCAATCAGCTTTTGATTCACAGACATTTGTCTGGTGTAATTATACAGCTTGACAAAAATGACTGAAAAAACACAAGACTGTATTTCTCTGGTTTCATGCAATTCTACTCAGATTTCATCACCACTATGGTTGCCTTTCTTCTAATAACGCTGATGTAATAAAATACACCGGTGGACAATTTAATAGGAACTATTTATTTAATAGGCATATATAATATTTATATTGTATTATTTTTAATGTTGTTCCCATGTTTCCTCAAAAATTATTCGCGGTCTTTCTGGATTGCACTGATTGTTTGTACTCCTAACTTCATTCACCATGAGAAATGGAGGGAGAATACAGGCAAATTAAGCTTGCAAACATTTAGCACATTTTGCAAATACAACACACCTGAAAGACCGACAATCTCGGCAACACGCTTCCATGCTTCATTTTTCCTGTAAGCATCTCTGTATGCTTCAAGAGATGGATCATAAAGTAACGGGTGTTCGGAGACCGCGAGAATCACGCTTCTCTCCCATGTTGACGTCTGCACGATCATACTGCACATTACGTGCGACTGTCACTAGGGGGCGAAATCCGACAGTCGTGTCCGTTTGTCGTGCAACGTGTGAAGGCGGTCTTTGCCACCGCAGAGGAAAGCTGATATTGAGGAAAATTGGGTTGTAGCTGCCTCTCTACTTTACTACGATAAAAAAAGAGGTGTTATTTGTGTAGTAAGAGCGTTTAGCTCAGGAGTTACTGACGGGAAACTCCAATCTGTGAATACGCAGCCAACTTTACTTAAGTCGCAATACACAACATAGAGTATAATGTTTGTTGATGCGTATAACAGGAATTCTCTGCATCCATGATCGCTTTCCAATGGGCCCCCTCCTTATCATACTGGATACAGTTTGTAAATGTTTCTAAGACGGTAGGTTGTTTTTTGGCGGTGTGTTTGTGCTGCCGCGGTCTTTTTCATTTCGCAGGGCGCAACATCTCTCCCACTCGACAGCATGTCTCTGTTTAAGGTGCTGCAGTAAATTAGTCGTACTGCTACCTTTGCTAGCAACAGACTTTAAACACACTTTGCAGCTGGGTGTTGTGTGTTCTGCGTCTGTCGCCGCAAAACAGAACCAATTCCGTATGACAGATGACACTGTGCCTTTCTTGAGAACGAGTTCTTCCCTGCTCGCTGCCATGTTGTTTGTGTATCTCTATGGCAAACGTGCGGGGGGAGGGAGGGCTGAGCCCATTTGGAACTACGGGAGCCCAAAGGCGAGCGTCAGCGGATGTAAAGAGAAAACCAATTTTCATTCAAACAAATCGATGTAAACTGCACATTCGAGTTAATCGATAAAATCGATTTATCGCCCAGCCCTAGGCTCTTCTGAGTTATTCAGAAAAATCCTGGCATAATAATCTCTAGAGTTTCTACAGAGTGATCTTGGGGAAACAATGACAGCAAAAAAAAAAAAAAAAAAAAAAAAGAAAGTGAATGGCGGTTTTGAGGCACCATGTTGATGAAAGACGTTCAGGAAGAAAACTTGACTGGCTTCTGACTGGATCAAGCTGACAGAAAGGCTACGATATCTCAAATACTCACTCTTTACAACAATGGTGAGCAGAAAAGCATCCCAGAATACACGGAATGGAGAAATCTGAAGTGGATGGGATACAACAGCAGAAGGTCACGTCAGGTTCTCTTCCTATCAGCTAAGTCTGGGTCTCTGAGTGGGCTCAGGCGTTATGTGTCATAATTACGTTTATTTTTATAGAAACGTTCACACACTCGTATAGTTTTAGCCAACTTCCTTCCTTCGGGTCATCACGACTGTATTAAGCTCCTTGAACAGCGTCCCTTCAGAAAAACCGTAAAGTACGACGGTCTTTAAAGTTCCTATTTTTCAGGGGGGAGGTTTATGGATGTCCTCAGTACAGACCTGTTCACTGGACAAAGACTGTTACTATACTAGCAATTTCTGGACACAATCAACAGCACTTTAGAGCCAAGAACTGAAATTTATATACTGCATGCTAACTCGGGTAACAGCGGAGAGTCAGGAGGAAACCAACATATTCCTCATGTGCCACCTTTAAACCCACAAGCAGCTAACTGAAATGAAGATGAAGGCCATCCTCTCAGACAAAGATCTTTTTTTTTCCAGAGCTAAAGCTCACATCTGTGAGGCTGGATTGAATTTTTCATGATTGCTGCCCCAGTGAGTGATATCGGCCACTCCAGCTCTCGGCAGGCTTTTCGCTCTCTCGTCTTAGTTTTCCAGACACCATCTTGTGTACTCATCTTTCGCTACACTTGTGTTCTTCTCGTCATTGTTCCCCCTTCATTCATTCATTCATTCATTCATTCATTCATACTCACCCACTCACTCACTCACCCACTCACTCACTCACTCACTCACTCACTCACTCACTCACTCACTCACTCACTCACTCACTCTCTACCGCTTATCCGAACTACCTCGGGTCACGGGGAGCCTGTGCCTATCTCAGGCGTCATCGGGCATCAAGGCAGGATACACCCTGGACGGAGTTCCAACCCATCGCAGGGCGCACACACACACACTCTCATTCACTCACACAATCACACACTACGGACAATTTTCCAGAGATGCCAATCAACCTACCATGCGTGTCTTTGGACGGGGAGGAAACCGGAGTACCCGGAGGAAACCCCCGAGGCACGGGGAGAACATACAAACTCCACACACACAAGGTGGAGGCGGGAATCGAACCCCCAAACCTGGAGGTGTGAGGCGAACGTGCTAACCACTAAGCCACCGATGCCATGATGAGCACCTTATCTACTTTTCTCTTGATACATTTTTAGCATTATATACTCAGTACTGTCTGGACCACGAATAGGGGGTCAATGTGAGAAACAAAAAAAAAATATTAAACCAAACCAAATGGGACGTATACAGAAGCCTCATAACACAAGCAGTTCAAGGAAAAAAAATGTCTTCTCATATTGTATAACCTTTAAATGAACCACAGGAAACATATGTCTATATCCCCCACAGTGACTATGTTCCCTTTAATCTTCTATCCTCCTAATGGCTCTGTACAGTTTGTCATAGTTCCACATGCTCCCCACGGTCTCCTACGGTGTTTTACATTTCCTTACAGCTTGCTATATATCCTTAAAGATTATATATGTTTTCTTACAGTTCTTGAACTCTTGCTTGTTTCCTAGGCTTCCTAGGGCTGAAATTTCCTACACTTCATGTTCACGAGTGTTCTTCGTGGTTCCTGAACTCTGCAAGAGGCTTTAACAGACCCTTCAAGTTTGCTTTACTCCCCCAGGGTACCCATGTCCCCTAGGTGTTCCTCCTGGTTGACGGTCCAAATCTATATTGATCACGGTTTTCTAGGCTTCCTGAAGTTCGCTCTCCTTTCCTTTACCGATTCCGACACTTGCCAAGGGTTCGATACCAGTCCCCACTTTGTTTTCCACACCTCCCAATGTTCTGCATCCATTTAAGCACTTCTCCATGTTCCTTAGGCTTCCGTGCAATGAACAGTCTTAAAGTTTTCTGTACTTCTTAGAGTTCAACAAGGTTTCCTAGACCTACTCATGTTCTCCTATAGTATCACCACTTCCTCGACTTCATTCTACGTCTATATAGATTCTTCTCCACAGTTTTTACACTTCTTTCTGTTCACTGATTTTTTTCAAGCAGCTCCCTAGCTACAATATGCTTTCAAAAATTCTTTAAGGTCCCTTAAAGTTTGCTCTAATTTCCCAGAGCTTTTCTAAGATTCAAGATGTTCCCTGAGGTTCACTATAGTTCCCCATGGTTTACTGATTTCTCAATGTTCAACATGGTTTCCTATGCCCTCCTGTGTTCTCCCATAGTTTCTACACTTCCCCATACTCGCTACAGTTTATTCTCCTTCACCAGATCCTTTAGCTCCTCTACACTCCCTCAAAGTACCCAAAGGGTTTGCTAAACTTCCCCTTGGTTTAACATCATCTACAACACCTTGCCTTGTTCTCCTATTCTTTCTACACTTCCTCACATTCCTTTTTCCAGTTTATCTCTCTTCTCCCAAGATCTCAGGGTTCCTAGGTTTCCCTGCAAGGTGCTACAAGAACCCCATAATGTTCCTAACAGTTCCATTTGTCTTCACAAGAAACCACCAGGCTGAAACCATTCTTGACGGTCTCCAATGCTCCGAAGCTCGGCACACAAAACCAACAGAGAATCCTTCATTTGTGTTCAGACACAATGCGGTAAACATCTTTTGTTCATTTCAAAGGATCTCTTGATAGTATCAGGCATAAACAAGATGCCCAACTTGTCAACCAAAGCACATACATTTCTCTCTGTAGTTCCTGACTGAAAAATTCTTTTGCCCCAGCAAAAACAAATCTGCCGCCGTTTTAGTTAGTCGTTTTCCCGTGCAGACAAACATCTGAAACCACTACAGCTTCTGAACATTTATGGAAGGGAATAGCTTCAGGGATTTCTGCTCTCGCTTCAGCTCCGAATTCAGTCGTAAACATTTCTAAAACACGTAAAAACACAAGCGTCCAGGAGGAGCTACTGATTCTGGTTAAATCTACACAGTAGTGTATTCTTAGAACTTCTAAATGCTGGGGCTTTTTGGTTGTGTTATAGCTCTAGATGTGGCTAGACGCTTTCCAGCTGAAACAGTGAGGACAGGGGTGGAACAAATGTTATCAAACTGTCTTATCGGTCTAGCCAAGCTCCGTAAAGCTATACATTGCTCAGACTTGTGCCGGCAACATCGAAGGCATCATACCTCAAAAGTCCTGTCACTGTTTCTCAAGTCTCTCTCCATCCTTTTGTCTTCAGGCTTCAGACGGTTCACACAGCATCTCAAAATCTGATGCTGTTACTACACAAATAACACCTCTTTTCTATCGTAGTAATGTAGAGACGCAGCTACAACCGCGTTTTGTGTAGTAACAGTGTTTAGCTCAGGAGTTATTGACTCGGGAAACTCCAAATTCCTGCTCCTTCAGTTCTCTCCAGCGCTGGAAAGCTGATCCTATATTAACACGTCCTACTTCTTACCTTATCGTAAGCCTTTCTTCTCTTTCTTTCTTTGTTTTTATCCTCCATGTCAATGTTAAAACCGCTTTCTGCTAATGTCACACATGCGCACTGAACACTCTCTCCGCCCATATCGACAAGACACGCCCCTTTCTGCTCATTGGCTACACGTTTGTTTTGATTTTTGTTTTGATTTTTTGTTTGCGGTCCCGACTCAGTTTTCTGAAAGCATTTCTCAAACATCGGAGAATCTACCTTTAACCCGTTTGGCAATTTCATTGGTCTAATGAAAGCTTCATGCTGCCAAAAAACTGAGCACGTCACAGAATGTGTTTTTTGAAAAATCCATATATTTCGAAATTTTGAAAAATCGCCGCAAGGTGCAAAGCGTGGGAAGAAAGTTGCGGCTTATAGTCCGGAAAATACGGTAACCCTTTTTCTTTCTTGACTTAGCCACAAAATCCTAAAGTTTGGAAGATGTCCCCATCTTACTTACACTTCTGTAAACACCCCAGTTCCCCAAAGCTTCTTAGACTTTCACTTTTTCGCCTATGGTTCTAAAATTAAAAATGTAGATCCACACTGTTCCCAATCTTCCACGAATCTCCCGAACCTTGCCAAACTTCCATATGGTGAACTCCAATGTCCCCTATAGCTGTACACGATTTAACAACCCCTATGATTTCTGAAATGTTGCCTCATTAAACATTCTTAAACTCTCCGATATTTCCCAATCTTCCATATGCCATTCACCCTATACCTGTTACCCTATACCGTTTCTCTTGTGATCTCTATTGCGTTCTTCATGCTCATTAATCCTTGTGGTTCTTCACTATTTCACTACAGCTCTATCCTGAGTTTGGCTCCGGGTTCTCCGTGTTCCTTCCAAAACAAAAGTCTTAAAAATCATGGCAGAGGGCTTAAGCAGCGGAAGGACAAATCCATGCTTGTATCACTCGACTCCCTGAGCTCACAGTCTCTCTTGGGTCAGAAGCCTAGAGACATTGATACACTGACTGGCAACTCAAAGGTGTGTCAGATGAACTGGATCACAGAAAATACAATCACCACCACCACCACCAAAGTCTCGGGTATTGGCTAGCGTGTCAATCCGGTGTACCAATTACTCACCCATCTATTTACTATCAAGACATTTATGATCTTTTACTGCAATCCAGGAGTGAAAATCCGATGCACATCAAAGCACAAATCACGGAGATGGCACCAGAGAGAGAAAGGGATTTGGCTCAGAGTGATTCTTGTGTTTGGAAAAGGAAAGGATGTGGGATGAGGAAGCTTTGGGATGGGAGCCCATGTTGACTGTGACAGACAGGCCTTCTGGCTCAGCGAGAGATGGAGCCATCTGTCCTAGCAAAGGGTTAATCCATAAACAGCCAGCCATCGTTCCAGCATTTTCTCCCCAAAACCTCCCAATTTCCACTCGCATCCAAATCAAACTCTGTAGACTGCTGAAGCATACAGATCCTTGTGTAGGGATACGAGTGGATCTTTCCCACAGGTTATCCAGGTGCTTCCATCATATGACATGTTTTATTCCCAATCTCTGCCAAATTAGAGTGAGACTTTCTTGCACTGAATGCAAATATTATGCATTCGAGTGCTTTCAGTTGGGCAGAGAGTGAAGGGAAGAGTAGACGCTAAGCACAGACCTGTAGGCTACATAAAACTCAATTACCCAGAAAGCTGGCTAAAACGCAGTCCAGACACAAAGCTGCAGCTCTTTATACCAGTGAATGCACATTCTCTAAAGGCAGAAAAAATGACTAAACAGTGAAAGAAGGACAGATTGAGTGCGAGTCGGCTGCAGGGAGGCAGCGTAGAGGGGCTGAGGAGGGATTGAGGAGGGGTTGAAAGATGCCGACATCCTTGAATCCGTCCTGATCGCTTGCCACCCAGCGGCAACGTACACACATAATGGCCTCCAATATGTCAGTGATCACGGCTTAACTCGGAGCAATGGCACCTTGATGTAAGCAAGCACACACACACACACACACACACACACACACACACACACACACACACACACACAAAAAAACAATCTCACTCCATGCCTCCATGGCTCCCTGGCTGGCATGTATACCAAAGAGAGACTGACTTGCACACCTCACGCCTCACATCCATTTGCATCCACCACGACGTTGCTTCCAGCTTCTCACACACCCCTTCCTTCCTCCATCCTTCAGTCTCTCCATCTGTATTACACTCTTTATTATTCCCGACTCCCCACCCCCACTCGTCAGACCCCGGAAGCCCAACTATCACCATCATTATGATCATCATCATCATCATCATCACCACCTCATCATTGTAA
The DNA here is from genome assembly GCF_030014155.1 of Tachysurus vachellii. Lineage (NCBI taxonomy): Eukaryota > Metazoa > Chordata > Actinopteri > Siluriformes > Bagridae > Tachysurus > Tachysurus vachellii. The sequence goes on from NC_083481.1 coordinate 16,264,617, forward strand.
TCAAACAGGAAAGTGTCTGCACAAATACCTTAAAAAATCCGAATGCCGGAGGGATTCTAAGGGATGAAATGGATCAAATCCAGCAATTATCTCTCGAGAGCATCGGGTGCTCTGATAGCAGCTAGAACTGCCCAGTCTGTCCCTCCTCCTCCCTTTCTTTCCTCACGCTCTTTCGCTCTCCCTCTCCTCCGAGCCAGTCGGCCAGTCCAGAGCTGAAGCTTAGCCAATATGAGAGACTCGCACAGCAAACACCGTCTGACAGAGAGAAGCTCGCTCACCCACATTCGCCCGCCTACTTCTCTCTCTCTCTCTCTCTCTCTCTCTGTCTCTTTCTCTCAGGCTTGCTCTCTTCCCCCACCTCTCTCTCTCTCGCTCTCTCTCAGACACACATGCTCTCTGCTAGCAAGACATTCTCAGAAACCTCTGTCTCTCACACACAAGGCATGTGACTGAGCAAACAGTCAGTCGGCAGTCAGAAAGGGAAAACGGTGGACCTGAACAAACGTTTCAAGGAGACAAAGGAGACGGAAGTCTTGCTGCACATACAGACCCATCCCTTTGCGTTCCTTTCACCGAGCCAGACTGGGGCAGTGGGACAGGAACCAGAGGCATGTCATAGTCATAACACGACTCCATCAATAACAAAGCTGTTAACGTTTCATTACATTACAAACCTGTTACCGGTATATTAGACCACAGCACCGTCGGATTGTCCGTTAGCAACAGTTCTGGCAGTAGTTTATATTGATACACTACTTATTGTTTCTATGGTAACATGTTATTCAGGAAGTGGTGCAATTGAATACAAACAGGCAAAAAAAACAACCCATATATGATGTTTGATAGGAAATGTTTGTTTTGCATTTTATGGAAGGAGGCTCCACTGTCAGTAATGTCTTTTTGCCTGTGGTATAAGGGGTATAAAACACTCTCGGACATCTCGGCTTTCATCAGAAAATAAGACTTGCTGCTCTGTAGCTTATTCTTTTTTCTTACTTTCTTTCTTTCTTTCTTTCTTTCTTTCTTTCTTTCTTTCTTTCTTTAAGCACCCCGATGGTTTAATATTAGGTGGTAGCTTCTGTTTTTAAGGTTTTTAGGTTTGACTCTTTTTGTGATAAGAATCATCTGTGAAAGGAAAAAACTCAGATATTTTCCCGTCTGTAATGTGTTTATAAAAGGTACTAAAAGATTAAATCCCTATAAATCGATATACACCGTGTGCTTTAAATTCTACTTTGAGTTCGACCAATTTAATTTGACTAAATGATACCGATACACGGCGTACTGATTACCGAATACCGAGAGACATCCGGTTCATTTCCTCTGCTTGTCTCTCAGCACACAATCCGAGCCGAGCCCTGGAGAAACTAGGCCGCAGGTAGCTCCTCGAGTGTGGCGTATCCCCTGGCTTCTGCCTGGCCTGATATTTTTGGGGTCTGATTTATGATTCATCTCTTATCACGGCACAGAACTGACTCCGTATTTAAAGCTTGATGAACGACGTTCCACTTTTGACCCACTTGCAATATTACGGTGATCATGGAGATTATTTGCTATAACGTTCTGACCTATCAGAATCGAGAATTCATCAACGGGCAAAAGAAACACGAGGAAAAAAACTATTTCTAACTCTTTTTTTGTTTTCCAAAGCGTCCTGTGATGCAAACGTGTCTGCTTTGACAGTGTGTAATTGATCAGCACCAGCGTGAATGCAGGTCACATTCAGGGAAGATAAATAACCGAGGCGACGTGTAGGTGTGAAGATTGGGGTTTGGAGCTATGATCTGAGGTCAGCTCGTCAAACTGGTTTAAAAAAGAAATAAAAAACTGCGTGCAAACCCTCTTTCGTCTATCTGACCTGCGACCTCTCTGGCGCAAGGCGACGAGATGAACAGGGTGGTGTTTAAAAACACATTCTTCCTCTTTTGTTCTTTAAAGCGCTTGTGCCAAAGAGATGCTAACACTCGGACTGAAGACGTTTTTCTGGCTGCTTTTCACTTGCAAATTAAACTGGGAGAGGGATTGAGAGCTAGTGTGTGTGTGTGTGTGTGTGTGTGTGTGTGTGTGTGTGTGTGTGTGTGTGTGTGTGTGAGAGAGAGAGACTAACAGGTCGAAAATGCTAAAGCACTAAGTAATATAAATGGAAAAACCTCCAAATGTTGGTTGGGCTTCACATTTTCTGCAGTCGAAACCCTTGAAACCAGCAGATGTTCAAATATTATGAAACTGAGATCATTAAGCACAGTTATATTTATTTATTCGAGCAGTTGCTTCTTATTTCCTGAACTTTCCTTCCGCAGAGATCCGACACCGCCTTTACGCTGCCTTTACAGATTATTATTAAAGCAGAATTTCTGTATAGTTCTGATATTAACAGCACTTTTATTCCGAGTGAACGAAGATTCACGTCGGAAACAAATACCGTTCAAATAACACGATGAAACACGAGGGTTAAAATCTGCATGTAATTCCATCCCAGATAATAGAAACACAATATAAGCAAAGGTTTGTGCACCCTGATCATTATACCTTTGCGACTGTTGCCCGGTATTAAACGTATTATACGCTGTAGCATCACGTTTTCCCTGCACTGGAACTCCAGCATGCCAATGCACCGATGCACAAAGCACAGCTCCGTGAAGACACTGAGGCTCAACCCCACTGAACACTTTTGGGATAAACTGGAACACTGACTGCACCCCAGACACCTCGCTAACGCTCTTGTAGCTGAATGAACACATATCCTCACATCCACACGCCAACATCTAGCAGAAATCCCTTCCCAGAAGACAAGAGTGTAGCGCATTAGAACAGCAAAAGGGCCAAGGGAGCAAAACGGGTCATTTGCGGCAGTCGATCACAGCGAGTATGCATCCGAGAGCTGATGTATGTGGAAGACGGACACGGCGATTTCTTCCGAGCGTGTTACTCTCGTCCTTGCTGTGATCGGCTGCCATGTGATACGTTAAGCTGGCTGCTGCTGTGTGGGAGAAAAAGTGAGAAAAAAGAAAAGAAAATCATATGCTGCTCATCATGGTGCGGTTCTGAGAGAAACACACAGAATTCTGACTAATTTTTTTTTTCCTTAAAACTCAAAATCGAATTCATCCACCCAAGCTCGAGATAAAGTTATGATTAGAAATTTTTACTTAGCACCATGAGGGGAAAAAAAATGAAGAAAGAGTGTGTTAAGTGGATAAGGGTGTGCAGAAGCGACACAAAAATCACACCCGCTAGCTGTTTCGCAGTTATTACGGAGCAATAAGCGGCAGCGCTGTAGGTGTTGTTAGTACCAGCGCGCTGATCTAGTCGATCGTGCTACACATCTAGCCTGCGAACAGGAAATGAATAACGACGGCTAGCGGCGGCGGCGAGATCAGACTGCTGATTAGCGTGCTAATCCGAGACAACCGGCGCGTGAGGTGTTCTTTCGTCTGGTGCGAACCACAGTCGCTACAGATCACATGCTAATGCTAGCAGGCTGGATATTATGACTCATTTTCATGACTCGTTTGTATAAATCTTTTAGAGCTAATCAAACGTCGTAACCTTTGATTTGGAGTTTCATAACCGATCGACTTTTATCGATAAGCAGCCTGCTTTTTTTTCATGCTAACAAAGACTTACGTTTGTGTCTCAATAGCTATCCTATGTGCTAAGGTGGCATTTCGTTTCAATTAAAAACAAAAGAAAAACACAAAAGACACCACTTTAGCCTTCCATTCAGTATCACTGTGTGAAAAGCTTTTGGGTTAAACATTCACAGATGGGATGTTAGCACTGACTACTATACAACTGTTCTGGGTGTTAGCATCTTCTCGGTAGAACTCTGCTGGTAAAACAGAGATTATAAATAAATAAATGTTGGTCAGATCACAGAGAGGATCCAGACACTAATTTGTAAAGTAGCTATATTATTCATTTACTCCTGCCCCAGGTGTTTTCCATTCGTGACTGAATGGAAAGCTCGAATAAAATAAAATTCCTGGCTGGGGGAAAAAAAAAGAAAAAAAAGAAAAGAAAACAGGGGGAAAAAACATGATTATTCGAATCATTTGTGTGTGCTAATTGATTCATCTGAGTCATTAAAAATGATTCAGAGAAATGAGTCAAAGCTACACCTCAAGGACACTAGGCATCACCCTGTGTGAAGGTTTGTTGATATTGTAATGTCCAGAGCTAACAGAGCACACACTCTCTCACACACACACACACGCACGCACACACACACACACACACACACACACTCTCTCACACACACACACGCACGCACGCACGCACACCAGTGCTGGGCTTGATTTGCTCTTGACGCTCGGCCACAGAGCACTATTGTTCAGGTGACATCTGGAGCTGATCATGGCTCACACAACCTGCCCCTTTGCCATTCCATCACACACACACACATGTTTCTACACATACACACCCATGCAGGAATAACAAGCCTAGGCCCTAATACAACTGCACACAATAGCCACAGGATAAATTGGATTGACGCGGAAAAAAAAAAAGCCAAGACACGAAGCCATCTGTCTTTGAGCCTTTTCGAGCAACACCATCTCCATTCCTTCATCAACCCAACCCCCAAATCACCTCACACCCAGTCACCCCCTTCAGATTCCCCCTCCCAGACCACGGCCATGCCTTTAGCCTATATTCCAGGCGCACGGATCCTGCTTTAGTTCAAGACAATTAGCTGTAGGGAAACAAAGAAGCAGTGAAAACCAAACTTGCCTCTGTGCAGAGAAAGATGGAGGCTTTGCCAAAGACGGAGTATTAATCCGGTTTGCTGGAGACCGAGCAGCGGCAACCTGAGTGGCGAGACAGGCGACTGCTGCTAAGAGCCAAGAGAGAGGGAGGGAGGGAGAGAGAGGGAGGGAGAGAGAGAGAGTGAGAGAGAGAGGGAGGTAGGGGAGGGGAGGGAGGAGATGGCCAGAGGAAGGTTTTCCGAGGTGAAGGCTGTACTATCGTGTTGTGATGCTCAATTGACCAACTAGTTGAGAGAAGACCTGCTGCTCCCAATGCACATGCACACACACACACACACACACACACACACACACACACACACACACAGTTACACTAGTACACAAAATACATCTAAATACTTTGAACCCATTTGTGCACATAGGGACCCTATGGAGTGGACAAGCACCTGCTTACATGTCCTAAGGAAAGGCAGAGGAAAGAGAAGGAAAGAACAACGGAGAAACAAGAGCTAAGCTGAAACGAACAGAAACAAACGCACACACATGCAGGATCAAGAAAGAAAAGAAAAAGAGAGTAAGACAGCAATAAAAAGAGAAGAAGAGAAGTCGAGTGTATTCATGGCAACCATCTTGTTCGGCAGAAACACACAGCTGCTCGTTCTTAAAGAGACAGCGCCATGTTTTTAATCGCCACCATGTCTCTGTTTGGATACGAACATCACCTATACACCTCATGACGCTACGCTGAAGCCTCCATGTGAAGAGCTGTACTAGTTTCAAGAACGTGGGACAGGATATTGAAAAAGTTGAAGCAAATTGAAGCTACAAATGTTCTCACACAGCAGTGAGAGTTGACCTGCTCCAGGGTCACGCATCTTAATTGTCACCCTTGGCCTGCCACCGCCCCCCCTCCTCTTACTCTCTCACACACACACACACACACACACACACACAGACCACCTGGCATGGCGACTCATGGCTCAGGCCATCAGGAAACAAAGAAGCAGCTGCACCCAAACACACACTCATGCCTCACTATGAGTGACCCTCAAACACACACACACACACACACACACACACACACACACACAGCAGTCCGACGCTGCCAGATACAGGACCGGACTACTGTTTTTCAATATTAGCCTCAATTTCTTGAGCCTTTCATGATACACTCGCGTTTAGCCGATACTAGATCGGACAGTGTTGCTGGATGTTTGCCTAGATTTAAAGTCTGGAGTGACAGATTGGATTTTATGATCTCCCTTGAGAACATGTCTCCCATCCAGCTTGCCCAGCTGTCTCCTGTCCATCAATCACAAGCACATTATCCAATCAGCTAGAAGAGTTTTTTTGTCCACAGACACAGATGGGAGTGTCCTGGAATCTGTTTATTAACCCGGACACGCCCTTGTAGCATTTGAGAAGCGCACGGTCTTCACAATCCGTTTTTAAATGTCCTTTTTCCTACTTAAAGACTCTCAGATAGACATAACATCCCTACGCTTGGCCTTGCATTCAATTTCATATAGGCACCGAAAGACACACCCAACCTTCATAAACATTTCTGTATACGGACTCTATGACACTGCTTCATATAAATTTACATACACACACATTTCCATATATGGAGTCAGACACACCCACAGTTCCATATATGGAGACAGACACACCCACAGTTCCATATATGGGACCTCAACGAAATCATATTTCTATAAACTCAATGACATCATAGTTCAGGACCTGAACTCAGACACACCCATTTTATTTTCTGCACACTAACTAGGCCCCGCCCACTTTTCAGTACACAAGCTTCACTGTCCATCAGAAATCCACCACTTCTACTGTAGATATATATAACGTGTGCGTGGTACATGCTGTTCTGATCGAATCAAATGAAGCGAATCACGAAACTGAATCAAACTCACCGGATCAAATCTGCGAAACTTCAGTCCGACCGTTTTGAATCATTGACACACCGATTCAGCACACGTGAAGCGCAAACATAAACCGGGTTTAATCAGCGTTATCGATCGGCAGCAGACAATCTACGATTTATTGATCGGAGCGAAATTAAATTTGAAAATAGTTATTGATTACTAGAATAAAACTGGAGCGAACAGCTGGCAAGGCTACACCATCAACACACACTTGATATAGGAGAAAGTATAAATCAGTGAAACTCTTCACAGGACATGGCTACCAACCACTCAGACACACACACACACACACACACACACACACACTTTGTCCTCCTACATATAATAATCTATGGTACACATAGTGACAGCATGGTGATGACGGCACTCGCTGCACATCGTCACACACACTCAGTCACTCAGTCACACACACTTCATTTATTAATATGCTTAGAACAATTCAGTGATACGAATGAAGACTTTTTTGAGAGAGAGAGAGAGGTACAAAAGTTTGCACCCCCACCACCCTATACACTCTGGGTGAACAGACAGAACTAAAGATGAAGAGAGGAAAAGAAGAAGAGGAGAATGACTCACAAGGCACAGCATGGCGGTAGAGGTTATCCCGGATGGTCTGCTGGAGCTTGTGGTCTTCGGAGGATTTCTGAAACCTCTGGCTCAGGTACTGTTTGAGGTCTTTTTTCAGCTTATTTCCTGAGGAGCACAACGAGAAAAAAAAAAAGTGTTAAGTGTTAATCGCAGTGTATTTAACGTTCATTTCTTTCCCAACAGTAGATCGTCGAATCACGGTACATCGTCACACCCCTTTAACAAGCTTCCTGAAAAAGGTTTTTATTTTACATTTATTGAGTTGGCAGCTGCTTTTTATTTCCCAGAGACTTCTTGGCAGAACGTAGTCGAGGAAAAGGCGGTGATGAAGATTTGTGGTTCCACAAACTGACCAACAACAAGCATGTGATAGTTGATGGAAATACTGAAAGAGCTAGAAAGTCGTACAGGGAAACAGACAGAACTGGCGATCTACAGAGACGGGAGGCGGAGATAAAGATTTAACTTTAAGCAAATGAGAAGCAAAGCAATGTGACGATTCCGTCCTACTCTCAGATCCTGAACCAGTCAGTGATGCACGCTGTCTTGTCTGGCTTGAAATCTGTGATTTAAAAACATTTCCGTGCCAAAGTTTTAGCAGGAATAAATTTGACTCATGGCCAAATGAGTAGATTTGTTTAGTTTCTGGCATATGTTGCACAGAGTCACCAAAGTGAACGAATCATGAGTCATTTAGTTTGTCCGGTTGCTGCGGATGAGCTCTGACATATCCACAACTGTCTCTATAATTATCATTTATTTATATAAACTTACATAATATCTCTATCTGTCTGTGTTTTGAACCATCTGCGAGTCGTATTTGCAATAAAATGTGTGCCAAATCTGTGAATCAGTGAATCAGTTCAATCGTGACAAAGATTCACTCCTATAATCATTCATGGACTTAACTGAGTCAGTGAGTTCAGTGAGTTCTTTGAAACACGATCAGAAAAGTACGTTTACAAAAAAGCACAAAAAGCTAAAACTGATCGATGTTGGAATGTAGGAACTGATTCAAAAGGAATCATTTAACTGAACTGAATCAAATAGCTAAAATCACCAAAGGTATAAAAACAGTGTTATGCCTGGCAACTGAGGAACACTAAAAAAAAACAACAACAAATAAATAAACAAACAAACCAACATAAGAATAAGCATTTCAGCACATGCCATTTGTAGCCGTGAACAGTAACTGATTAAAATAGGGAAGCATATTCGTTAGTGCTGGTGTTGACGTGTGACGGACGTGACGGTTGATGAAGTCTCTGCAAGCGAGGCTCATCATTTCCACTTACCATTAACAACAGCTCATCGAATTAGCAGCACTGAAGGAAGCCGTATTTTGTATTAACTCGTCTCTCACGAGACTTCGAGCTGCACTGAACCCGTTACCATGGAAACAAGCTAGGCTTATCGGCGAGCTGACTATCCTCTTGTTTGAAGAGGTGTCTTTAATCACACAAGTTTTTAGCTTTCGTCAATAAATATTATTCTACACAGAAACAATAAATCAAATGTCATTTAATGATCAAGCAAGCACAGAACACAGTCCTTCCAAAAACAGAATGATAAACTGTTGCTGAGATCAATTTTAAGGAGCTAATAAATTCTGCTCTTATTAAATGTGGGCAAAAATGAAGCAGGCAGCAATATATTCAGTCTAAAGGGACTAGAATTGAGACATGATTCTGAGCAAGAGAACGTGAGAACTGTGATAATAACTGATAACAAAAATGTATTTTGTGAGTGACCCACAGCATTCATTTATCTATAAATAAATAAAACAAATGACTGCATTCTTTATAAATACAAATATATAATTGTCAGAAAATTACTGTGGTATAAGATGACTAGGTGATTTAAAGACACACCCAGCAAACCTCAGTCACAAGATACGACTAACTATCAGCAATTTAATACACGCCCACAAGTTCGCAGCCTAAAGACACACCCACATGCTCGCAGCCTAAAGACACGTCCACCTGTTTGCAGTCTAGACACGCCCACCTGTTCGCAGACTAAAGACACGCCCAGCTGTTCGCAGTCTAGACACTCCCACCTGTTCGGAGCCTAAAGTCACGCCCACATGCTCGCAGCCTAAAGACACGCCCACCTGTTCACAGCCTAAAGACACACCCACCTGTTTGCAGTCTAGACACTCCCACCTGTTTGCAGCCTAAAGACACGCCCACCTGTTTGCAGTCTAGACACTCCCACCTGTTTGCAGCCTAAAGACACGCCCACCTGTTTGCAGTCTAGACACTCCCACCTGTTCACAGCCTAAAGACACGCCCACCTGTTTGCAGTCTAGACACTCCCACCTGTTCACAGCCTAAAGACACACCCACCTGTTTGCAGTCTAGACACTCCCACCTGTTTGCAGCCTAAAGACACGCCCACCTGTTTGCAGTCTAGACACTCCCACCTGTTTGCAGCCTAAAGACACGCCCACCTGTCCGCAGTCTAAAGACACGCCCACCTGTTCACAGCCTAAAGACACTCCCACCTGTTCGCAGTCTAGACACTCCCACCTGTTCGCAGCCTAAAGACACGCCCACCTGTTTGCAGTCTAGACACTCCCACCTGTTTGCAGTCTAGACACTCCCACCTGTTCGCAGCCTAAAGACACGCCCACCTGTCCGCAGCCTAAAGACACACCCACCTGTTTGCAGTCTA
>NC_083481.1:16279523-16287023 GCF_030014155.1 Tachysurus vachellii
ACGCACACACACTCGCACACAGCAAGTAAAGTGTGTGCGCTAGTCTCTCTCAGGGCCTAATTACGTGCGTACAGTAGGACGGTGTGTTCAGTATTAATGCCGTTTATACCTCCCTCCTAGCTGTCCTGCAGAAACCCTCTAGAGTCCTAAACACACCGTGGCGCACTACCAAGTGCACTCCAGCTCTCACAAACACAGCAGAATAGCAGGATGCAGCGCTCGAAATAGCCCCAAAACAATCATCCAAAGAGTGGAAAAAACACTCAACAGAGTTGCTGCTTTTTTCATACACTATATATATAAAATCTCCAATTAACACCAGAGATAGTGTGCGTCAGAAAGGAACATTCTGTCAGTCGCTGATGTCCAGCACATCCAGTCAGAGGTTTACTGCAGTCACCAGCATGTAGTTTTCCTCCTTAACCCTCGTTACACAAGAGCGGAGCAGCGGGAAAGACTCACGCACAGACGTTAGCATCGTGGAATTCATTCAAATGGCGTTCTGTCAGAACTAATGATCCTCTCATGAAGTGACTGGAATGTTTTCACTAGAGGTGGTTTGGTAGAAGACAGGAATGACGTCCGGTCCTAGCAGGATTTAGTCGAGTTAGCGAACTAGCTAGTTTGGTAGTAATAAAGGTTGCGTTAGTAATAGTAGTAATATGTTTATGACAGCGTGACTGAAATTACAAGACGCCTTCCGCACCGTTACTACGTTCGGATGCATGTTAAGTTTCTTCGTGTTCAGTCTGACTGCTTGGGTCTCGAAGGCTTAAAGGATCTGGAGGAAGTGTTTCTGTCATCACACAATCGCACAGTGAAGAAACTGTAGCGTTACAGCACGAGCACAGAGACGCATGAGGTCATTATTAATGGATTTACACTCTGTGTGTGTGTGTGTGTGTGTGTGTGTGTGTGTGTGTGTGTGTGTTGGGGCTCATCATTGCCCAGTGGACATTACAAACCTGCCTCATCACCATGGCAACGCTGCACCAACCAGCTGCTCTGTCTGAGTGTTTGAGTCTGCTGCACCCTACTGGTGGACAAGGTGCTTCTACACACACACACACACACACACACACACACAAACACACACACTGTTTCTGCTTAATAACTGATTAATAACAGTTTTTCATAAATAAACAGCTAAGCGATGGCATTGAAGGCAGGCTTCAGATGAGGAAAAAAATGCCTCACTGACCTTCAGCATCACTAACAGGACAAAAACTAGCGCTCACTAAGACTAAGAGCCTTTCTGTTGCTTGGTACATTCCATGTTTTCTATAACAGATAGCCAGCATTGTGTCCCATTGGTTTATTGGGTCCGTTCAGTGCACTGCAGCTCTGCACACAAAACCCACAGCTCATTCCTGACATGAGAAGTCGAGTCTCGCTCTCGGTGTCACGACATGATTGAAGCTGCAGGAGGGAGGTTAAAAAAGATTCCTCTAGATAAATCTGAGCAACAGGAGCGAGTGAAGCAGCTACTCTCTCTAGTGGCAGAGGAAATGGTTTACCACTCTGCAGATTGCTTTTATTGATCCGAAGCCTTCTGAGCAGAACGACGCACTTGTGCATTCGTCTAAGCCGAGCAGCGCCGTCGACGTCACCGTCGCGCACAGACGCGCTGAACCGTCCTGTCGTTTGGGTCGTCGGTGTGTCTATTAGAGATTTGTTACTCGAGAGAAATGCGGAAGAAAGGATGAGAACGGACAGAAGAACGATCCGAGAGAGAAAAAGAGACGGACGGTGTTGAGATCAGCGATCAAAGTTTACGGTCCGGGGTCTTGGCCTGGATTTGAACTCATGACCTTGCGGTCGTTCATCAAGAAAGCCACGTACAAAAAATGAAATCTCCGGACCAACAGAAGACTCATGAGTAATACACTACACATAAATAATGTCCTGCACCAAAATATACAGCTATAATTAGGGTCACATCATCCGTTCAACTCGACTAAGAGCTTAATCCTGATCAGGATCACGGTGACTCCGGAGTGTATTTTGGGATTACGGGGTGCGAGGCAGAAAAACAACCCGGATCTGAACTGATGCAAAGCAGCATGTTCTTGAGAACATGGAAGGTGGCGTTTGTCGAGTGTGAATCTGATGACAAAAATCGGAACTGGAAGAAGCCTGTAATGTGAACGCAGCGTAATTCGTTCATCGCTTCGTTACATCGCAGGCTCGTCGTCGTCGTCGTCGTCGTGGCTGGAGGTTTTGTCGTGTGGATGTTGGGTTAAGAACGTCGAACAGTCCTTTCCAAGCCAGAACCGTTCTTAGATTTACCGGTCGATCCCGGAGTTCCTCCCAGCTTTGAAAATAAAAAAACAAACAGCGTCTTAAGATTCCAGATCTGATGCGAGCGTTCTTTATTCTGCCTCATGCGTAGTGCACTTAAGGAACCGGTCGATCGGAGCAATCCTGGCAGATGAGGATTTTTTTTACAACACTAAATCTCAATCACTGTTCTGATAAATCCAGACCTTTTACCAGAACAGAACAGAACAAAGACAAGGTTTTACGCTGATCAACAAGTATATTTGACCTTTAATCAAGCAAGACACCATGCTGTAGTGAATCGGTAAAACTCATTACGCCCATCCAGCGTTCATCCGTCAGCTGTGAGCGACTCGTCCAAGAGAGCGAGAGCCTAAACCAGCCGGATTTGCGCAGAGCTATCGATTTAGTGCCGTTAAAACTCTCAGTAACTCTCAGGTGGCTTTCGTCAGGCTTTCGGCTCGACGGCTGGTTAACCGCGGATGAGGGTGTGTTTATATATAGAGCGTGTTCTGTGGGTCTGATCAAACTCGAGTATGAAGACGAGGAAATCCGTTTCTCAACCGCAAACACGGCGAGGAATTGAAGTGCTGGAAAGTTGAACTGTGTCTGATCTACAGCCAGGGAGTCGACACTTCAGAGAGCTTTCTCTCAGGGGCCTGAACTTCAGCTTCAGGCTTCCACACGATACGATTCGATACGAGACGACGTGGCAGAATCCGACTGACAAACTAATACTATTTCCAAAAAAATTGGTTTCAAATAAATCAGAACCAACAAAACAATACGCGGTTGTTGCTTTAACTCGTTCTGATCAACTGCCATCCATTCAGTAGCTATAGTTATGTAGGAAATAAAACTACCAAGTGACCAGTAGGCGTTCCTGATACTGGTTGCCATAGCAACGTTTACCAACAGGTGGTGAGAGCTCTCTCTGTCTCTGTCTCCCCATTACACACACACACACACACACACACACACACACACTCTCTCTCTCTCTCCCCATCACAACCCACATACTCTTTCTCTCTCTCCATCACACACACACACTCTCTCTCTCCCCATCACACACTCTCTCTCTCTCTCCCCCATCACACACACACACTCTCTCTCTCCATCACACACACTCTCTCTCTCTCTCCCCCCCTGTCTCTTTCTCTCTCTGTCTTTCTCGCTCTCTCTCCCCATCACACACACATTCTCTCTCTCTCCATCACACACACACACTCTCTCTCCCCCATCACACATACACACACTCTCTCTCTCTCCCTCATCACACATACACACACTCTCTCTCTCTCCATCACACACACACACACACACTCTCTCTCTTTCTCTCTCTCCATCACACACACACATACTCTTTCTCTCTCTCCATCACACACACACACTCTCTCCCCATCACACACACACACACACTCTCTCTCTCTCTCTCTCTCTCTCTCTCTCCCCATCACACACACACTCTCTCTCTCAATCACACACACACACACTCTCTCTCCCCCCCTCTCTCTGTCTCTTTCTCTCTCTGTCTTTCTCTTTCTCTCTCCCCATTACACACACATTCTCTCTCTCTCTCTCTCTCTCTCTCTCTCTCCATCACACACACTCTCTCTCTCTCTCTACCACACGCACACACACTCTCTCTCTCTCTCTCCATCACACACACTCTCTCTCTCTCTCTCTCTCCCCCCATCACACACACACACTCTCTCACTCAATCACACACACACACACTCTCTCTCTCCCCCCCTCTCTCTGTCTCTTTCTCTCTGTCTTTCTCTTTCTCTCTCCCCATCACACACACACATTCTCTCTCTCTCTCTCTCTCTCTCTCTCCTCATCACACACACTCTCTCTCTCTCTCCACCACACACACACTCTCTCTCTCTCCATCACACACACACTCTCCCCCCCCTCTCCTGTTGCTGTGTAGTCACACTGCTGATATTTACATGCTCCTTGATTTAAGCCCCATCATCTCACAGCAAGACACCTGCTGCCTGCAAATCTCTCTCTCTCTCTCTCTCTCTCTCTCTCTCTCACACACACACACACGATGGCACCATGCCAGCCTCACGTGAGGATCCTTGTCCATCCTTCCCCAGTAGTGCTGACTAACATATCCGACTCAGCCAGCAGGAGGCGTAATTTATCAACATCAACCAGAGGCCTTCTGCCTCGTGAACATCTTCATCTGCCATCGTTACTGAGAGAAAGGAGAAGAAATCAGTTGTTAAACAAGAGCGGAAGAGCGATTTATTCTTCGGCTGGAGAATCAGACGGCCGTAGTGGAAGAATGTCGGCTTCCTGTCAGTGTCTCTGATCCACAAGAGAAGCATCCAAAAGTATGAGGTTTAATATGCGTTTGGTTTGGGTTTCATACGCAGATTAAGTTCAGCAAAGAAAATCTCCATCTTGGTGAAGAACAGAAAAATAATCTCAAAAATCAAAAAATTAACAGTTGAAAAAAAAGTGTGTGTGTGTGTGTGTGTGTGTGTGTTTTTATAAAATTATAATTACTATTGTCATTATTGTTAATTATTATTATACAACCGCTCCGTTTTACTCATCCATTCTGTATAGTCTCTCCCACTTTCTATCCTCATGACCCCGAAGCTGCAACCCAGTTTCTGCAACACTGAGTGTAAGCAAACACACACACACACACACACACACACACACACACATGGGACAGTCTGCTATGTCACATCTGCTTCTCTTGAATTTTAGCTACTGGAACACAGACATAGAAGTGCGAGAGAGAGACAGAGAGAGAGAGACAATGACATCATGTAACACACACACACACACACACATATATACATACACACACGGCAGCTGGAATAGCACCTGTGTTTTGTGCGAGTTGCTTTAACACACACACCCACGAGATGGTTTATCTCCAATCTGGCAACCGCAGCATTGCACAGCTCGAGAGCAGCAGACGCCTGAATCACACTTTAGAGCTTATAAGAAATGTCTGAGACTCAAGTTGGGCAAAAACAAATACAGAACACACACACTCGCGCACACACACACACAGTCATCAGCTGGCTGGGACAGCAATGAAGTTTTATGGAGTGTGACATTCAGGGCCGAGTTAATCAGATCCACAAGCCTGGAGCACAATGATCCTGAATACAAACAGCACACAGAAAAAGTGTGTGTGTGTGTGTGTGTGTGTGTGTGTGTGTGTCTCTGTGTGAGTTGATGTGGTTGTGTGTGTGTTTGGTTTCGTGTGTGTGGTTGTGAGAGTTGATGTGGTTGAGCGTGTGTGTGTGGTTTCATGTGTGTGTGTTGATGTGTGTGGTTGTGTGTGTGTTGATGTGTGTGAGTGTGTGTGTGTTGATGTGTGTGAGTGTGTGTGTGCGGTTGTGAGAGTTGATGTGGTTGAGCGTGTGTGTGTGTGGTTTCATGTGTGTGTGTGTTGATGTGTGTGGTTGTGTCTGGTTGTGTGTGTGTTTTGATTGTGTGTGTGTGTGTGTGTGTGTGTGTGTGTGTGTGAGAGAGAGAGAGAGTTGGTGTGCTTGTGTGTGTGTTCTATTTAGTTCTGCCATCAGTCTGATCTCTTTCCAGCGCAGTTTTAATCATGTAGTCAGTGATGTTGCTGATTCACGCTCAGGCGCTTTGGCCAGACGAGTCTGCAGTCTGAGTTGGCAGCTGAAGCCGACGTCTGAACCAAACAACTCTGCAGAGGTTCTGGAATTTTCTGTGTGAAACCCGCACAGGACGCAGAGATCAGACCCGAACACGGTGATTTGTTACACTGCCCTGGTGAGAGAGGGCTTTAATAAATACACTGAGAAACAAAACACACATCATGGTGTGCTGATAGAAGGAAATAATCCACCACGGGGTGGCGTGATGGAGCCGAGTCACTGTTCCGTCCTGAAGTGTTTTATTCCTCTTAGACCATGTTTTAATCTCCACTAAAAGAGCACGTCGGACTATTCATCCCTTTTGGTTTATATTTAACGCTCCTCAATGTCGCTTATTCACCAAACGTCGCCATATCTAACAAATACCAGACATTTCGTTCTTCGTGGTGCGTACGTCGTTGCTATGGAAACGATAACCGAGCTACTGTTAGAGAAACGTAATCAACACCTTTCTGACCAGAAGTCCAGAACAAACGAAACTCTAGTTTTATGAACTTTCTGTCCCACAGTAGCGTCTGGAATAAAACCTTCCAGAAGTTTCCGTATAATCGATAATTCGCTCATCATAAAAATCGCTGAATCTGTGGTGAAATCGTGAAACGAGCTACGATTGATAAGAAACGTCACGTGTTTTTTCTTCTCCTCTGCATCGGACGTCTGATTTACAGCCTGCGCGACTCTCTCTGCGGTTTCGGTATTAAACCTGGCGCACTGGACGCACAAGACTCCTGACTGCCGCTTTAAGCAAAGCCCATTTCCATTTATTCGTTTGGCTCACGCTTTTAGCTGAAGAGATTTACAGCCGAGGTCGTATACAATCCAGGCATTAAATGTAAACGCGTTAAACCTTCTGCTTTAATAAGAAAGCAGTACTGGAGAAGAAAACTGATGGCTCATGATGATTCTTTTTTTTGGGCTCCACTGCAGGATGTGTAGGAGGCCGGGATTTTAACCGCGTCTGCATTAGAAGATCCTCGTGCACGCTGAGACCAAACGCCAGACTTATTGGAATACGGAAGATCCTTCACGTGATCGGTGGATTATTTTAAGTAGTTTGTCTTGGATAAGATACAAAAATATTATGTAGATTCCCTAAGTGCAAGGTGGATAAATGGATGTAGAAATATATCTATCAATCAATCAATCAATCAATCAATCAATCAATCAATTAAATAAATAAATAAATAAATAAGCCAGGGTTGGGGGTTCGATTCCCGCCTCTGCCTTGTGTCTGTTGAGTTTGCATGTTCTCCCCGTGCCTCGGGGTTTCCTCCGGGTACTCCGGTTTCCTCCCCGGGCCAAAGACATGCATGGTAGGTTGATTGGCATCCCTGGAAAAATTTTCTGTAGTGTGTGATTGCGTGAGTGAATGAGAGTGTGTGTGTGTGTGCCCTGCGATGGGTTGGCACTCCGTCCAGGGTGTATCCTGCCTTGATGCCCGATGACGCCTGAGATAGGCACAGGCTCCCCGTGACCCGAGGTAGTTCGGATAAGCGGTAGAAAATGAATGAATGAATAAATAAATAAATAAATAAATAAATCTTTGTTGTCAGAAGCT
>NC_083481.1:16292023-16297023 GCF_030014155.1 Tachysurus vachellii
ACACGTTGTTGGGCATCAGCTCAGAGAGAAGGGTAGGAAATGTCAAGTACACACACCAATAAACAGTAAAAAAGCTCCGATACACTCCCAAACACACCAATACATTCCTAAACACTCGATACACTCCAATACACACCGATATACACTAATACATTCCTAAACACTCTGATACACTCCAATACACACCGATATACACTAATACATTCCTAAACACTCTGATACACTCCAATACACACCGATATACACTAATACATTCCTAAACACTCTGATACACTCCAATACACACCGATATACACTAATACATTCCTAAACACTCTGATACACTCCAATACACACCGATATACTCTGGTACACACTGATACACTCCAATACACACCAATATACTTCGATATACTCGGGTACACACTGATACGCTCCAATGCATACCGATATACTCGGGTACACACCGATACACTCCAGTACACACCGATATACTCGGGTACACACTGATACGCTCCAATACACACCGATATACTCGGGTACACACTGATACGCTCCAATACACACCGATACACTCCGATATACTCGGGTACACACTGATACGCTCCAATACACACCGATATACTCAGGTACACACTGATACGCTCCAATACACACCAATATACTCAGATATACTCGGGTACACACTGATACGCTCCAATACACACCGATACACACAAACACACTCCAATACACACCAACACACTCCAATACACCAATCACAAATACCCTCCAATACACACCAATGTGCACCAATACACCAATCACCAATACACTCTGATACTCTCCAATACACACCAATATGCTACAATACACACCAATATGCTACAATACACACCAATACGCTACAATACACACCAATACGCTACAATACACACCAATACGCTACAATACACACCAATACGCTACAATACACACCAATACGCTACAATACACACCAATACGCTACAATACACACCAATACGCTCCAAGAAAGAAAGATCAAAGTCTGTTACTGAAATGATTAAATTATCATCAAATTTTACTTGGGCCTCTTTGGTACTGAACCCTTAAAGATCACTGCTGATGAGCTAAATGTGAAACTGCATCGGTTTTCCTTTCAGCAGACATTTACAAGAAGTTGAAGTTCCATAAACTTGGCATGAAGAATCCCAAGCAGTCACACAAATCTGAACTGATTACCCCACACGTCTGCTGCTACACAGGCAAACACACAAGGCTTTTGTTAGTCAGTGTGTAATCAGTTCCCACAGAAGGAAGGAGCACATGCACCCTTGTTTACTCGTCCCTGCTCCATCGTCCCGAGGTCACAAGCTTCACATGCCAGCTACCAGCTCCACCCATCATACGAGAGGAAATGGAGCTTTATCTTTCTGGCATGCCAACCAGACTGCTACACATCCTTCTATCACACACACACACACCGACACACACACACACGATTCGGAATCATTTTGAGTTTTTTAACAATAAAACGAGAAAGCGTAAGATGGCCTTTCATTCAAAACGTAATCATAAACATGTGTGTTTAAAAAATTGATTTTATATTTCACCTCCCTTTGGAAGGTGTGTGAACTCTGCGCTCTGTACTTTATTCTTTATGTTCAGTCCTGTGAGCCTTGAAAGGAAATGAAAGGCACTATATAAAAATGTGTGTTATTATCAGTCACTCAGCTACTGATGCTATCAGATACTACATGAACTTCCAAACCTAAAAAAAACAAAAAAGTCCACAAGACCTTTACTTTCTATTAGAGAGCACCTCTTACACACACTCTCACACACACTCTCACACACACTCTCACACACACTCTCACACACACTCTCACACACACTCTCACACACACTCTCACACACACTCTCACACACACTCTCACACACACACACACGCACACACACACGCACACGCACACACACACACACACACACACACACACACACACACACACACACACACACCCCTCTGGACAATAAAATGAAATAACACACAGCGAGCGCACATAGAAGTTCTTCAGCTCACCAAGTGCATTTCTCTAGAGTTACTCGCTCTATTGACTACGTTCAAAACTAATTAGCTCTTAATTAACTTTAAATTAAAGTGACAGAACAGACCACTGATGAGCCCAAAGGATTTCAGAACAAAAAAATAAATAGCAATAGGCACAAAAAAGGATTTTAAACTAGTGAGTTCAGAACCAAATCACCAGCGAATTGACTCATTTTGACTCTTGATGCGATTCAGAGGAACAAACAACATAACAGGGAAAACAACTCTGAATCAGATTCATCTAAAAGAATCAATTGAGTTGATTGGAGTTTGATTTAAAGAGCTTCAGATGTAACGTCGTACAAAACACTTAGGTCAGTGTGACTATTAGTGGATGGATAAAAGTATACGAGCTCACTCAAGTGTGTGTATAAACATCACAAAATCGCTCGATATAAATAAACTGTTCCATTAATCAATAAAAAAACCTTGTTTAAAACATCTGGAGCGTCACATTGGAGATTTGGTTTGTCCTTAATAAAGTAAAAAAAAGGTTGTAGACCAAAACAATTCAAGCGATTCACTTCCTACAGATTCACTTCACGAGAGAAAGCATGTGTTTATTCGTGTAAGAAAAAAAGAGAAGATTAAATGATATCTCGAAAACAGAGACGTTCCTGTGAGCCATAAAACCCATATTTATTTGTTCCTCTGGCAGAAGAGGACAGTTTAGAAACTGCAGGTCATGTTTACATTAAACAAAGAAGCCAAGGCATGTGAGAATACACACACACACACACACACACACCTACTCACACCCCTACATACACACACACACACACTTACAACCCTACTCACACTTTTCTACTTCCACTCACAAACACACCCCTTCTCCCACTCACACACCCCTACTGCCCCCTCACTCACACACCCCTACTGCCCCCTCACACACACAGCCCTACTCCCACTTACACACACACAGCCCTACTCCCACTTACACACACAACACACACACAGCCCTTCTTCCACTTACACACTCGCAAACACACACACAGCCCTTCTCCCACTTACACACTCGCAAACACACACAGCCCTACTCCCACTTACACACTCACTCACACACACAGCCCTGCTCCCACTTACACACTCACTCACACACACAGCCCTACTCCCACTTACACACACACACAGCCCTTCTCCCACTTACACACTCACAGCCCTACTCCCACTTACACACACACAGCCCTTCTCCCACTTACACACACACACAGCCCTACTCCCACTTACACACACACACAGCCCTACTCCCACTTACACACACACAGCCCTACTCCCACTTACACACTCACAAACACACACACAGCCCTACTCCCACTTACACACACACACACACACAGCCCTACTCCCACTTACACACACCCACTCACACAGCCCTACTCCCACTTACACACACACACACACACACACACACAGCCCTACACCCACTCACATTCTTATTCTTGTTAAACTGTTGGGTGGGACACTGTTACATTCATTAACTCTGTTCTCCCGTCAAGACCTGACAATGACTCGGCACTAGCTCAAGTTAGTGGTATAAACCCCTTTTTGAAGCCGTGTGTGTGTGTGTGTGTGTGTGTGTTGGACATCTGAACAAATGTCTTTGGCAGGTAAGAACATTCAGGATGCGTTAGCATTTTTATACTCTTTAGAGCAGAACGGGGCTGTGTGCACTTGCTCGATCAGTGGAATGCTTCATAAACATCTCCAGAGCTGTGTTAGGTAGAAGTCAGGAATGCGTTCGCTTTTTCTTTCCTCCTGCGAAGGCAAGGTGTGTGTGAATGAGTTCATTAGGGGCCTAATGAAGTGTGTGTGGTCTACTTTAGTTCAGCTACAAAGAGCTCAAAACAAACACACGGTACAAATCCTTCCGTGTGTGTGTGTGCGCGTGTGTGTGGGTGTGGGTGTGGGTGAGTGAGTAAGAGAGAGAGAGAAAGAGAGAGAGAGAGAGAGAGAGAGAGAGAGAGAGAGAGAGAGAGAGAGAGAGTGAGTGAGTGAGACAGAAAGAGTTAGTGAGACAGAGGGAGAGAGACAGAGATCAGCCTGGATGAAATTAAACAGCCCCAAGAAACAGACTCCTGATGCTCAGACACACACACACACATTGTGTTGCAAAGGCAGAGCTGCTGTAGTTAATTACTTTTAGATGCAGTCACTGATATTTAAAAGTCTCTCATTCAGACAGAGAGAGAGAGAGAGAGAGAGAGAGAGAGAGAGAGCTATTATAAAAAAGGGAGATTTCCATGAGTTGACAGAAAGCGTGCACTCGGAGTGCGTCTGTTTTTCTGGGATCGACAGGACGAGCACGAATTGAAACAGGACCAAACAATGTCCTGGCTGTGTCCCAAACCACTGAACGGCCAGCTGACATGTGCAGATGCTGCAGGAGACGAGACGACGAACGTGGGCTTCGATCTGGAGGTGTTTTTTTCTCTCTCAAGTTTCCCTTCATTTCTCTTTAAACTCCATTTTACTGAAATGAACACAAACACGGAGGACTTGAGAAACAATGTCATTATATTTTAGTTAAACGTCTCTGCAACTCGCCGCGTGACGTTCGACACGTGAAAACTCCTGATTCGAAAGCTTTCAGTCGATGAACTGTGTCTGGAAACAATGTGTGCTTTTGTACAAAAACCCTGGGGCATCACATGGCATCTGTTTCTGCTTTAAGCTGAACAAACACGGTGCCAATACAACGCTGACACAACGCTCACACAACGCTGACACAACGTGCACACTCTTGACGAGGCTAGGCACACTCCTCGTGAACGGAGCGATACTGGGACATGGTGTCCATAAACGTGTCTCAGCACATTCCTGCTGAATGTCTCAAAACATCTTGAGGAACAGCGGAGACTCTTTAAAAAGCTGAGTGGGGAGCCGTGAGACAGATGAGAGGAAGGGATGAAAAGGCAGTGAGCGAGGGTGGGGCAGG
>NC_083481.1:16302023-16327023 GCF_030014155.1 Tachysurus vachellii
ACCTGGCACCATCCACATAATAGATGGCTTTTAGAGGATGTGTTGAAAAATGAGAAACCCTTTTTTAGGTGCAAGCCAAAAAAATAAAAAAATAACTATAAGAGGGGCAGTAAAGACCGGAAAGAACAAGCACCGAAGTCGCTCAGGGGGTTTTTATGTTCCAACCGATCATGAGCCGTGACACATTCTACCAGTTTCTTCAAGTGATCGTTATATCAGTTCTGGCTCCTGTTTCTCTGGACGGAAGAACTGCAGCCTCAAAAAAAAAAAAGCCCTTGGACAACCTGTGGGCTTCTAGAAGTCACAGCAGTTGACTGTTAAGTCCTAAAGTGCATTCCATGTAAAAGCTCCAGGACAATATATGAAATCTATGCAATGATCAATGCTGAGATCAATGCAAATATCTGGGGGACTTTTTAACACCTAAATATGCTTCCAAGCTCTACATCCTCCACACATGCCATGAGCAGACTGGTGTGTACTACTCTCTGAATGTATCCTGACTAATTCTGGGGTTTTAAACTCTATGTGTCAAGAAAAATTTATTTAAATCTCATTTTCTTTGATGATTTAAATCATCTCTTTATATTTACTGATTTAACCAGAGTTTGACCCTTTAGCTGTTGTTATTACGATTCAAAGCCAAGTCTGAAAAATCTGACTCCAGATCCGTAGACATCCATCTCTAAGCAGCGTCGGAGTCTTTGTTTTTGTTGGAATGTTGGATGTAGGGTTTCCCCCTTCTCGCTCATGCTGGACAAACCCAGGACATCCATTACTACTGACTGCACTAGGACATTGGCAAAAAGCTCGCAACAGCCCCGCGTGACCCAGAGGCAGGAGCCGCAGGAGAACCGAGCCCATCTCAGGTAACCGCTAATCTCCGGTTCGTACCGACTCAAGTCTCGGTGCATGTCTGTGAAGCATGACAAGGATCCAAGATCAGATATTTGGATTAGACACGGATTAGACTCCTAGACGTTGTTAACTTCCTGAATAGTTTTCTCCATTTCATCGGCCAGATATAAACAGACATGTGGAACCTTGGTGTGGCGACTGATGGTTCAGCATCCTGCCGTGAGGACGGTGTGTGCTACTCAGTCATCCCTCTCGCCAGCTGATCCCAGCGCTAATAAGGACATGACCAACTCAAGACGTCAATGCTGAGGTGTTAATAACGAGGCCTACATCTGCTGACAGCAGTGATTTCCAATTATCATGATGCATGGCCTGAATTTTCCACCATTTTTTCACCAATAGAAGGCTTGAACAAGACGATTCATGCACGAAAACCTTAATTCTTGGCTAATGTGTTTGTTTTAGCCACAAAAGTCCTACGCTAGTTGGCTGCCTTGCTAACAAAATAAAGCTATGTACAAAAAATTTCTTATTAGGAGATATTCTGTTTTATATAAACATTTTCTTAAAACAATGAAGTAACACTGACAAAAGCTAAAAACTAACCTAGTTTACAACAAAATCTTAATACAGGAGCCACATTAATCTTATGCTAAATGAATACTCATCTCACTCATCCGAACTATCTCGGGTCACGGGGAGCCTGTGCCTATCTCAGGCGTCATCGGGCATCAAGGCAGGATACACCCTGGACGGAGTGCCAACCCATCACAGGGCACACACACACTCATTCACTCACGCAATCACACACTACGGACAATTTTTTCCAGAGATGCCAATCAACCTACCATGCATGTCTTTGGACCGGGGGGAGGAAACCGGAGTACCCGGAGGAAACCCCAGAGGCACGGGGAGAACATGCAAACTCCACACACACATTCCGGAGGGGGAAATCGAACCCCCAACCCTGGAGATGTGAGGCGAACGTGCTAACCGCTAAGCCACCGTGCCCCCCGCTAAATGAATATACATGATAAATATTTACATTATAAGCTGAACGTTTTTTTTCCCCTAAGCAGAAAGAATTCCATATATTTTTTTCGTTCCTTTCAAATCATTTTTGCTCTTTAACTTACATTCTTGTGTATTTATTTGAAGAACATTGAGTAAATATCCAAGAATAAAATTCACACTTTGGGTTATTCGAGTACTGGTCAGGTGACCACTATTAGATAAAGTCTGCTGGTGAAAACACATCTGTAAATATACTCCATTTATCATATTGATGACATTACGTACTGCGTAGAGCATCTGTTTTGTCAGGATGGAGCAGGAAGGAGTCTCTGCTTGGTTTCGTTTCTCAGCCTCTTCAGGCAGTTCCACAGTGGAGCAGAGCTGCTGCTGCTGTACTGTACAGTGAAAGTGGGAGTTGTACAGATGCAGATCTGAGTCACTAACGAGCTGTTTACAGGCCAGTTGGAGAACGAGTGCTGTCGAAATGCATCGTGTGAAATGACATTTTAAAGAGGAAAGGAAAAAGGGAAGAGTCAAGAGAGAGAGAGAGACTGGAAGAATTGTAAGAATAAACATTGAAGAAACATAGGAGGAAGTGCACACACACACAGACACACACACACACTACATCTAATTATTTTTGCTTTATTGATCCAGTCAGTGCATTAAACTAACAAAGAATCAGCGAGCAGTTCCATTAAAAAAAAAAGAGAGAAGGAGGCCTAGAGAAGGAGGCGTGGCCACTGAGCCTTTCATTCCTAGAGAAGAGGCGTGGCCACTGAGCCTGTCGGTCCTAGAGAAGGGCCACTGAGCCTGTAGGTCTTAGAGAAGGAGGCGTGGCCACTGAGCCTTTCATTCCTAGAGAAGGAGGCGTAGCCACTGAGCCTGTCAGTCCTAGAGAAGGAGGCGTGGCCACTGAGCCTGTCGTTCCTATAGAGAAGGAGGCGTAGCCACTGAGCCTGTCGTTCCTAGAGAAGGAGGCGTGGCCACTGAGCCTGTCGTTCCTAGAGAAGGAGGCGTGGCCACTGAGCCTGTAGGTCTTAGAGAAGGAGGCGTAGCCACTGAGCCTGTCGGTCCTAGAGAAGGAGGCGTGGCCACTGTGCCTGTCAGTCCCAGAGAAGGAGGCGTGGTCACTGTGCCTGTCGGTCCTAGAGAAGGAGGCGTGGCCACTGTGCCTGTCAGTCCTAGAGAAGGAGGCGTGGCCACTGTGCCTGTCGGTCCTAGAGAAGGAGGCGTGGCCACTGTGCCTGTCGGTCCTAGAGAAGGAGGCGTGGCCACTGTGCCTGTCGGTCCTAGAGAAGGAGGCGTGGCCACTGTGCCTGTCTGTCCTAGAGAAGGAGGCGTGGCCACTGTGCCTGTCTGTCCTAGAGAAGGAGGCGTGGCCACTGAGCCTGTCTGTACTAGAGAAGGAGGCGTGGCCACTGAGCCTGTCTGTACTAGAGAAGGAGGGTGGCCACTGAGCCTGTCTGTACCAGTGATGGAGGCGTGGCCATTGAGCCTGTCGTTCCTACAGAAGGAGGCGTGGCCACTGTGCCTGTCAGTCCTAGAGAAGGAGGCGTGGCCACTGAGCCTGTCTGTACCAGTGAAGGAGGTGTGGTTTGTAAGCCAGTCTTTATGAAGTTGTGACCTGTAAGTCAGTCAGTGCCAGTGAAAAAGGCTTATTATTCAAACTGGATGGTTTCCTATTAATAATAATGTGGCTGTCAGATCAGTAGTAGAAGTTTACTCACTAAGTTAGCTCACTAATGCAGTGAATGGATCAATAAAGCTCAAAAAATTAGATCTGGTTTGTATATTGGTGTCTCGAGAAGTGTGTGTGTGTGTGTGTGTGTGTGTGTGTGTGTGTGTGTGTGTGTGAATAGAAATGCAAGGAGTCTTCACAGCCTTATGATACTTTAAGTGAGTTTACATTTAAACAGACCTCTCTTTAATATCAGATATTTGAACATTAGCAGCCAGTAAGCAGTTACAAGCTGCAGGAATGGAAAAGCAGGCTATAAATAAACGCCACATCTACTACTGAGAGCGTCTACATGATATATAACTCAATATACAGCACAGAAGCTTGATTTAGATGCGACTCTTTAAACAGTGATCTATAGTGTTCAGAAAATATGAATAGTTTTTTTGTCCATAACGGCATCAAGTGCATAAGTGCATCAATCAAACATCACCATATTATTCTCTCTCTCTCGCTTTCTCTCTCTCTCATCAGCTTCTGGGAGGTAGTATATTGGGAGGAAAAGAGAGAAGATAATAAAACATTCTCTCTCACACCCACACAGAGGTATGTGCATGGAGGGGCTTTCCCATCTGACAAACCCAGGCAAAGCTCTGAAACGTTGAAATAGGTCTGCAATCTGGGCTACAAACACACACACACACCCTCCACAATCTGCCCGCTCGTAAACTCTGCTTGACACATGTCCAGTGGTAGGAGGCAGAACCCAGAGGCTGGGCTTCATCTAAATGAAAGACGAGAGGAAGGAGGTGTTAGGATATGTGGGAGGATTTAGAACTCTCAGCGAACGTTCATCTGCCTCTTGCAAATGGCCCGAACCGGGTAGAAAGGTGCAGTGAGAAAAGAGGGTGCAATACGGTGCAAATATCATATCATTATACCATCATCTGTGTGGTCTCATGCAGACGTACCGTTACTAATCAGGTCACTGTTCATTCCTGCCCTGAACGTATACGGGTCCCTGTTACTCCTGCAGCGTCACTGGGGATAACTGGAACTCCAGACAGTCCCAAAGAACAGTGTTTATTTTACTGACAAATAGTTTGCAGCATAGTTTAATCTACGATAACTAAATAACATTTTCGTCAACGATATATGCAAGAGGCGACAATCAGAACTACTGTAGTCTATAAAAATCAGGGGCTAGTCAGGAAAAGGTGGAACAAGTTGGGAGCCTATCCAATTAAATCTCATCCCTACTGTATGTGTGGGTTAGGGTTAGGGTTAGGGTTAGGGTTAGCGCCTGGCTCTACCACCACTGTAATCACGGTTCATGTTCTTGAAGGGTTCATTTAAAATAGTTTGAAACCCTGAAGCTGCTAAGAACTGTTAATTTACGGAAGTATCAAACAAAGACTTTTGAGTGCGACTAGGTCAAACGTGAGCACTGTTCAGCTTCAAACTCATCCACGTCGACACGGCCGCATGAGCCGATTCTGATTTGCGACGGAAGGTAAAAGCTTCAAATTGCGCAGTTGTTTACTGGAAAGTCCGATCGCGTTGCCTGGAGTGGATAAATTTATTTCATTAAATTGGCTCTTAATGCAATTTTGCTCTCTGCAGATCCGTTTATAAAAAGCAGACCTATGAAAAGAGCCTTTTTCTTGGCAAAGACCTCAGAGGCAACATTTGCCAATACAGGACTCCAAGCTGTACAGTATATAACATTTGAGCTCGAAAAGTATGACATCAGCAGAAATTTAGTCTAATGCAAAAAATGGCCAGCCAAGTTAGTCGACGTTGTCTAATTTCCCGTCCTCCACTTCTGTAAACAACGGGATAACGGGTCGTATTTCTGTCTGCCCTCTGAGAACTAGCGATCAGGGTTCCTTTTTAACGCTCACCTCCAACAATCGCTACAATGAGATGCTGTGTGCTCAATAAGTCATGGTTAGATTGGAATTCATATGTTAACATCGCACTAACATCACGCCATATATCACTGCTGGCTCGTCTCCCACAGACACGTCTCATAATAACGGCCGCAAAAACAGACCCGGCCTTTCTATCGCTGTCTGGCTAATCAGGACCAGCTGGCCAGCTTGTCCAGCAAAATCTCCAGCAAATCGTCTTGTAATAAATGACTACGGTACGGAGAAGGCGGGTCAGATCGGGTCAGGCGTCCTTCGTTCTTATGATATATAGTACAGGGGTCGCAAACACAATGAGGCAGAAAGATCAGATCTAAACTGAGCAAATGGGCTTACAGGCAGGAGTCCAAGTTAACCTTTACAAAATCTACAGATGATTTTAATAACAAATTAAAAGCCTTCGTCTACAGGAAGCGATTACCTGTTTGGCTAACAACACAACACAACACAACACAACACGGGATATCAGACAACACTGGCAGCATTGGTTCAAGCGGTTAAGGCTGTTGATCCGAGGATCAGGATTCAAGCCCCGGTACTGCCGAGCTACCACTGTTGGGCCCTTAAGCAAGGCCCTTAACCCTTACTGCTCCAGGAGCACACCATCATGGCTGAATCTGCACTCTGACCCCAATCTCCAAAGTCTGGATATGTGAAGAAAGAATTTCGCTGTGCTTTAATGTATATGTGACAAAATAAAGGCTTCTATTCACCTGATGCTTGCAGTGGACACTAGCATACATACTGTATATATGAGCTAGACCTTTGTTTTTTTAATTCATACCGTATCGGTGTCTTCCTGATTCTGATCCTTTAGCGTTCATGCACACTAATTCACGCCTAGCGAAACATTTCTACCAGCAACCTGACCGCACCGACTGATGAGGGCCGAGCAGCAGGTGGAAGGATATGGAATGTGCAGCGCATGTTATCTTGGATTGTGGAGTACAGAAATGAGTAGGGAGAGAGCCCGGATACAAAATCTGCTTCTTCCGGAATAGCGGTCTGTCCATCCCTAGAGCACAGGCATACAGTGGACATATATTACTGTTGTGTATATTTGTGTGTGTGTGTGTGTGTGTGTGGAGTATTAGACAGTTCACCATCAACAATGAGGCTCTAAAAACAATACTCCCTCCTCCTGTTTGTTTTGTAACAGAAGAAACGCCGTGTGTGTGTGTGTGTGTGTGCGCGTGTGTGTGTGTGTGTGTACACACTTGTGTGAGAAAGTCAGTTTCTCTCGAACCTGTCTGACCAGTTCAGGCAGAAATGTCAGCTTGATGGCGACCCACAACACTGGCCTGGTTTTCTTATACAGACACTTTCACTTTGAGTCACATGATAAATAGGGAAATGACGAGGAAATAGGACACAGCCATGCACACGGGCCTACATGAGCACCGTCTGGCGAACGGGTCGATAAGTAGAGTTTTTAAACTGGAACGGGTCGAGAGAAAAGGAGAAAAGTGAGACTAAGTTTCTGTCGTAAGGCGACGAATTTGTCTTAAAAAGTGAGAAAGTTTCTGTCTTATGTTTACAAAAAAATTGATCTTTTACGTTTTATGTTTACGTAGTAGGTGTGTCCTGGTGACTCTCCCTAGTGATCACTTGAAGACTTGATCCAGTCCTTTATATAGAGAACGTTCCCAAAACCTAACTGCCTTAATTCTCTTCATCATGAACCCCTTTCTAGATTTTTCACAAAATCTAAACAGGTCGAAGGAGAAAGTGAACACGATGAAAAAAAAAAACAAAGATGGACATGAGAGAGAGGGAGAGAGAGAATGGAGAGTGAGGTAAACAAAGGCGTCCTTGTCCAGCGTGGAGTGAAAGCCTGAGCGCCGTTAACTAGCATGACCGGATTCCTGCCGTTCCAGGGCTCAGAGTTAGGTAAACAAGTCACAGGAACGTTCTCCAGCCGTCGCCGCGCCGCTTAAACACACAGGTGTTATCTGAAACCTGTGACGTTCCAGGAACTGCTTGATTCTGATCCTTCAGCTCGTACTGATGGGTTTTAAAACACAGGTGACTGACGACTTCCTTAAGATTTCAAATCCTTTAATGCTCATGTTTATTTACTTGGAAGTCAAAATACCGAACAAGGGTCAAGGCTAATCAAGGCACCCAGACGAGCAGGTGAAGGGTCAAAAGTCTTAAGGACACAGAACTGGAATTTAATGCTTCAGGATTTCGGCTCGGAACCTTGATGGTCACTCCTGCTGATACTCAACACATACAACTGCTTCCCATAGACACAGGGACAAACAAACAAAAACAGAATTATATTCATAAAATCAATAAATAAAATAAACAAAAAAATAAATTAATTAAATGCATCTTTCTTTTTTTTGTTTGTATTTGCAATGCATGTTTTTAAAATTATTATTTTTTTCTCCACTTTTATTAATGTTCCTTGGAATTTCAGCAGAGAGTCTGATTATAATTTCTTTTTAATCTTTTTGGTCAGTTTTCATTTTTCCGATATTCCGACAGATTTCCGTTATTTCTCTGTTGTGGACGATGTGTTACAGGTCTACTTTTAGTAGTCATGGCCACAGGTCTCTCAACATTTTAATATATTTGTATTATTTTGTTTAATTCATTAATTAATATTTAATAACAGATTTTTTTTATTGTTAATTATACATTTTAAATATGATATACAATATAATATTTAATATAATATAAAAATATAAAATATATTTATTGTATATTAAATAATATGTCTGTGTCTGCCAATCTCTCTAAAGCAATTATTTAAAATAAATAATAGGTAATAAAAAACAAAATATTATTTCTATTCAATATATTAGTATATATAATGATTTTGTAATAACATTTATAACTTTAATAACTAAATGTCTCTTTAATAACCTGGACAAAAGCCTGGAAAAAAAAAAAATAAATAATAATAATAATAATAATAATAATAATAATAATAATAATAATAAAGAAATTCACCTCAGATTTTCAAAGTTGACTGATAGAAAAAAAAATAAAATTCGAGCATTCAGTAACAAAACCCTCTAAACTACAGAGAAAAGCCCATGATGATAATATTGTGTGTGTTGAATCTGAAACCAAATCCGAGTTACTTTTTCCAAACCAGCGTTCACGAGACTCCTGTTGGAACGTAACCATGACGACGATCACACAACGTCGCTAATAATTTCATTATAGCAAAAAAAAAAAAGATTTGTTTACAGTAGTATCTGGTTACTGAATAAAACGTCCATGACATCTGAGCAGCTGGAATATAAAGAGGACACAAAGGGACACTTTGTCATTACAAGCGTCTGTCACGGCTTCGACTCCTG
Organism: Tachysurus vachellii; assembly: GCF_030014155.1. Lineage (NCBI taxonomy): Eukaryota > Metazoa > Chordata > Actinopteri > Siluriformes > Bagridae > Tachysurus > Tachysurus vachellii. Next base: position 16,310,825 of record NC_083481.1, read on the forward strand.
CCAAAAAACTTCAAAGTGCAAAACATTTCTTCCTCCGACAGACAGAAAGAACGGATTTGTCATGGCTTAGTCGAGACGTGGAGTTTACAGCCATGAGTGAAACCAGGACGGGAGGAAAATGTTTAAAAATATGTTTTTTTTACGATAGAGGGATAAAGGACAAGAGAACGGAGGGCTTTAGGAGATGTCCGTTATTAAAAGTGATGTCAGGATTACAGTGTGTGTCAGCAGCAGATCTGCTGATTTTAACGCACACACTGTTACCGGGCCACATGAGACGGCTCTGCTGCACGCGCTCGGTACGGGCTCGGGGTCAATAGGGGCAACTCATGCACATAATACTTCTTATTAGAAAAAATAAACATTAATAACTTGCGAAAGTCTCTAAAAAAGCGCAGATGAATTTTCGTAGACGTTCAAACTTTAATGTAAGGATGTGTGTGTGTGTGTGTGTGTGTGTGTGATGCTCCGACCCCTGTCATTTCTACCCGTCATTCTCAACGCTTCTTGACAGCAGACGGTTACAACAAATCCGCTAGAGTCACATCGCCATGACAACGGTTGCCAGGGCGTCAGAGGCAAGCCTGAGCAGCGCTACTGGCTCTGATTGATAATTAACAAGACGGGACTGTGGACTCGAGCAATTAAAGAGGTGTTATTAAGCGGACGGCGTGGTGCATAAATGAGTGTGAATTGTTAGAAACAAAGGAATTTTAAAGCAAGATGTTAAACAAGAAGTAACACGTTTATAACAAAACTGCTGAGTTATTCGTGTGCATAATCTGCGACGTACAGTAAAAAAAACAAAACCCTTTCTGTACTACAGTACAGCGTTTTAATATAAAGATTCCCACAACAAACGTATTAAAACAGTCAAAATAACAAACATCGAAAAGACGACAACGATGATGATGACGACGACGATGATCTTGCACTAATCTATTTCCAGTTTCCAATCAAGGCCTTTAAAAGCATCGTGTAAACGTGTAACTATGGCAACAAGCACAAATAACAACTTATATTTACGCTACTAATCAGATTGTTTTATCAAAGCAATAAGAACAGTGAGTGGAGATGAACAAAGTGTGGTAACGTCCGTCATCATGTAACCACAGCAACAAATGTAGAATAGTAAACTATTCAGATTTATTATTTTTAATAAGTAAAAGTTGAAATTAATACAACTGATGATTATATTAGCAAACATGGAAACTTTAAAACAAGAAAAAGAAGCAGCTCAAGACAGGAGCCATGATCAGAAGTTCAGAAACTCTGTAATGATCGATGCCTAAACGTTAACAAGAGGATCGGCGGCCGCGACGAAACAAACAACGACAGAAAAGTTGAGTGATTATAGACTGGGAACAGTTTTAGTACCGAGTTTAGTACGGTTTCTTTTACGGAAAGTCAGAAAGTCTCTCGCAGGAGATATTTATCTGCCTGCAAAGTCATTTGACTGATTTTTCAGGAAAGAAGAGCTGCTCTGGATGACCTGCACCACAATGAGCACAAAGCCCCAAATCAGAAAAGAGCGAAAGAGGGGAAGAAAAAATGAAGCATGACAGGAGTCTTTGTGCTATTGAATAAAGCCTCCTACACCGAACTGACCTTCTTGATCTTAAAGAAACCTTTTTTTCCCTTTCTCTCACTCACTCTCTCTCTCTCTCTCTCACACACACCCCTTCCCGACCTCATCCCCCTTTCTCTCAGAGCTCCCTTGTGTGGTCAGGATTTTGGCAAAACCCGTAATTAAAGCGAACAAAATAGTAACAAAGAAAGGACGCGCCCAGGAGCACCTCTACTTACCATGCAAATGACTTCAATTTTAACAATATGTGCAGGAAATGACAAATATCTTGGTGACTTTTAAATCCTGAGACTTCCTGACGAATAGAAAACGCGATAGAAAAGCCAAGTAAAGCATATCAGAAACCTCTGTGTCGGTTATGTAGTTAAGGAGTTGAGCCGGGGAGAGATGACGTCATGTTAAAACCTGAGATCGAGGTTAGCTTTAGTAAAAAAAATTTACTTACTCAATGCAAAATAAAATTTAAATGAAATTTAAAACAAATATACAGAGCACCTCAAAATTAAATACAATTTTTATATCAGTATCAGTTTTTTTTTTTTTTTTTTGTAAATATTACTAAAATTTGTTTTAATGACAATAAACTAAAAGTAAATTAATCACTAATAATAAATGCTACCATCATATTGACCAACTCCAGTGGGAATTTCCCAGTACTGGGGCATTAGCAAGAATAAATGGCGCTATAAGGAGCGATGAATTGCATAGAAATGATGAAGTAGGTCATGTTACAGCACTATAACTAGGGGTGGTGTAACGGTGTGAGGAAAGTCATGGCTGCGTTTGCAGACTGTCGCTGAACACGTTCATCGCTTCGTGACCGCAAAATTTCACGTCTTCTAAAGGCTACTTCTGGCGTGATAGCGTGCCGTGTCGCAAAGCCAAAGCCGTCTCAAACATAGTTCAGGAGTTTTTCGGTGTTTTATTTTTCCAGTCACTTGCTGTTTTCAGTCCAGCTGAACATCTTTGGGACGTGATACAACCAGAGATGCAATCACACTGACACGGAGCAGACGTTTGGAGCGGAATCCGAGCCATGAAGAATTAAGGGTGTTTAGAGAGAAATGGCCTCAGACATCCAGGCCTGAGGAGAACAATGAGTGTATCTAAATATTGCCTAAACACCGTTCCCGTTTCCACGCACGTGACCTCGCAAAGCTGTGCTTCAGTAAATAGCAGCACTGTCAGACTTTGTGTGTGTTGGACAAGTGATATTTCACTCTATGGCAGAATTACAGTGTGTGTCGAAGCAACGTAACTTTTTGACTCCGTACAAATTTAGCTTCTCTTTTTACTGAGAATATTGCAGCTACAGTAGAATCCCTCAGCAGTTCTCACAAAGATAACGAGACAAAAACCAAAGGCTCAAATTTCGGAGAAACCTCAACGTAAATTGTCCTGAAGGCAGAAAAGTTATAGTTTCATCGGTGACGGCTACAAATCACTCACACTGGAGACTCCTTCCAAAAATGTTAGAGAACTCTCCATCACCTGACATGTATTCGAGCAGTTCAAGTTCAATTCGACCACCATTCAAGTCCCTGTTGGAGCCATTACCGTAGAAACGATTAAGAAAGCATTAATAACTAAGACACGAATATATTGTAGAAACTTGTGACGTGCTTCAGAAATACCGAGAATGTTTTTATCGAATGTTTCGATATTAAGGAAGCGATTCCCGTTTCGGGACATGGAAAAAAAACAAGACGAAGACGGATTTGTGAGATCGCGGTCTCGCGTAAGCAAAGACATGTTGGGTTTGTACACATTCCCCTTCTATTGGGGGTCTGGAAAAGATCTTCAGGCTCGCGACGTTATTCAGCGATCTGCTTTTTAACTCTCTAAGCAGCTTGGACGGGATTTGGGCGTTTGAATGTTCGTCAGAATAAACTTTGTTTACATGTGCTTTCACGAAGAGAAAAGAAAAAGCCGAAAACAGAGAGGAAAGTCGGTCGTGTTGCGTGCGATAAACACAAGACAGAAAAGTACAGCGGATCGCTCGTTTTAGGTCTAGTGGCCTAACCGTTTGTCCGTTTTTAAAATTCTCTTCCAAACGACTATGTAAGAAATAGCAGGAGGTTAATTAGGCCCAAGTGGAAAGCTGAGGAGCTCAGCCGGACAAAAAGAGGACGTCCTTTCAACCTGCTGGCGTGTACAAAAGTCATGAGCGTTTGCACTTTGCTCTGTAACCAGCAGTGAATGATCTGGCCTTGCTAACAGAATAAGTAGTAACCAAAAGCAAGCCAGGATATTTTTTTCCTTTAGAGTCAAAGACGACCTCTCGGCTGTTTAACGTCTCGTTTGCACACCGTCGGTGTCAACACAAAGGAAAGAAGATAAAAATACACGCTCCGAGGCCGAAACTAGCGCTTCTGTTTATCAAAAGGAGAACGTAGTAAGTCCTGACAGAGATACGCAGAAAACAAAAGGAAGAAGAGAAAAGCCTGGATTTGCATTGTAGGCTTCCAATGTCAGTCATTTTCTAGACATTTCTATGCCAACGATACATTCGACTGGACGTCATAACCTGAAATTCCCAAACTCTGACCAATAAAATACAAAGAATCCACTTCCTCAACTAGGACCTGGTCGGGAATTTCGGAATAAAGTCCTCACGCCAAATTCCATCAAGCGATGAATTTAATATGTGATATTCACCTGATTACAACTTTGGATGCTAGCACAGAACCTTCACCGCTAAGCAGCTGGTATACACTGCATAATGTCTGAACAAGTCAGTTTTTAATTTGAGAAAACATGACACACACTGGGGTTAATCCCACTGAGATCAGGGAAGCACAGGGCAGGTTGTCTTGCTCTCGGCTCTTCCGCTGTAATGGAAACCAGGGTTGGGTTCGATCCTCTCTAATTAAACCCAGGTGCTGAAAGAAAACTCCGGACGGTTCTAATTCCAGCTTTGATACGCAGCTTATGGCTATTATGAGCACCAACATTCTGATACAATGTGGGGAAAGAAATGATGGGCTTTTGGATATCTTCCATCCCAACCTGGAAACCTGCATGAGAGAAAAACACAAACTCTCATAGAGATGATGGACAACATGCGAGAACTCTCGAGAGAAACCTCCACATCAGAGACTCTTTATAGTGTCAGTTATACCATATGACCATCTTCTACTAAATCGTATACTTCCATGAGTGAGGAAACTACAGCGTTATCACTGCACCAGCACTGGAGACTCCTTCCAGAAAATGATGAATAAACAAATAAAATCTCCTCACGTACGTCACCATATCGACATCAGCAGTTTCACTATAAGGCTTTAAGTTCTTTCACAATCTCAGACCCTTGCAGTGACCTCCGACCCTCATGTAAGAGCATTTCTCGCTGCTCTGTGTGTTAACAGGTTTCAGCATCATCCCTGAGTAAACAGAGGATTCTGAGGTAAAATAAACTCGTGTGCATTCCGGACTCCGGGATCTCCGCACTAATCCGAGCCTGGGGCAAATCGAGCTTCCACAATCACCCCGTCTCCACTCAGGTGGCTCAGGTTAAGAGCGCTGATAGGGGATCTGGGAACACGATCGTAGGATCAGCGCTGATGTGACTTTAGACTGAGACACAGAGACGGTTTTCAAAATCCTTGTTGATCGCTGATCTGTTTTACGTCGCTCACTTGAGTCTTGATTTGATGGTTTTCTCCTCGTTTCTCCTCCTTTAAACAAATTCGTACGTACCTTCATCAAAATATAAACAACCACAGAGTCGCTCCTGGTATCAGGACACAGCACACCAAGATGGCGACATGTTCTATCAGTCTTGCTTCAAAAAATAACTAAAATATAAAATGTGCTGCTTTTTGTTTAATCTCAAGAATTTTTTTTTTATAAATCTAAAAATATAAACATATAATTATAATAACTTTATATACAGAGGGGGCACGGTGGCTTAGTGGTTAGCACGTTGCCTCACACCTCCAGGGTTGGGGGTTCGATTCCCACCTCCGTCTTATGTGTGTGGAGTTTGCATGTTCTCCCCGTGCCTCGGGGGTTTCCTCCGGGTACTCCGGTTTCCTCCCCTGGTCCAAAGACATGCATGGTAGGTTGATTGGCATCTCTGGAAAATTGTCCGTAGTGTGTGATTGCGTGAGTAAATGAGTGTGTGTGTGTGTGTGTGCACTCCGTCTAGGGTGTATCCTGCCTTGATGCCCGATGACGCCTGAGATAGGCACAGGCTCCCCGTGACCCGAGGTAGTTCGGATAAGCGGTAGAAGATGAGTGATTGAGAACTTTATATACATTTAAAAATGTAGTAATATACGATATGACATTTATTATAACAAAATTGCTTGTTTTTTGTCAAATATTCAGTGTTTTTTAATCAGTAAATTATTCAAATAAATTAATATAGAATTTTAAAACCAAACTATTTTATCTGGATTTTATTTGTATATCTGTCTTTAATGGTTCTCAGAGTTATAAAAAATTTTTAGAGAAGCATATAAATAAATAAATAAATAAATAAATATATATGTACCCACATTACATTATTATAATCTGTAAACAGATTGTGTAGTTGTATTTTTTATGTGACACTCGAAATGTTTGTGAACTTCTTCCCTGAAAGGTCACATGACCACACATGCAAAACACACAGATCCTGAGCTCGTGCTGCCAGGAGATCATTTACAAGTCAACAGGCTTCATTACATCCACGAGGCCAAAATCGCTCGCTGCGGATTTGCGACACAGGCGGTGTACGGAAGAGGTGGAGGGTCAAGCGGTGTGACACCGAGAGCGTTCCCGTGGTGACTGACATGACCTCACATCTGCCTATGAACAAAAACGATGACTCGGCTTTTCTCTGTTACTTTGCTCTGACAGCGACGGAATGCGCCTGTATGACCTGTTTTTATGACTTCATTAAGTAGAGGGTTTAAAAAGTCAACAGTCAGCAGATTGGAAAATCAATAAAGATTAATAGGTGTGTTAGTGATCTGCGCTGCAGCCGCTGCTGGACTATGTAGAAGAGGTGTATTTCCTCAAGTACAGGAGATACCAAGTGTCTGTGTGTGTGTGTGTGTGAGTGTGTGTGTGAGAGAGAGAGAGAGAGAGAGAGAGAGAGAGAGAGAGAGAGAGAGAGAGAGAGAGAGAGAGAGGGACACACTGCACTGTCATACAGCTGAACAATAACAAAGCAGGTCAAGTTTAGAAGAAAAAAACCTGAATAAATTGAATTTGCTTAACTGAATTGGTCAAACTGTTTACCCACAATGCAACGAGGGTGCAGTTAGATTTAGCCCTTGCCTCATCTTTGCCTAGAGAGCGATGCAGTGGCTAGTTCTCTAGGAGTCAACTTTCATTCTAATTCCAGCTTCAAACCCGTAGCTCACCAACTAACTGACCCGAGTCGTGTGTGTGTCTGTGTGTGTGTGTGTGTGTGTGGGGAAGGGGGGGGGTGTGTTGTAATGATGTAATTTCAAATCTTTAATATCCATTTACAGCACTAACTTTTTAAAGGAAAGACAAAAATACAACACACATCCGAAATAAATGAATAGAATTGTATTAATGTGCGTCAGGGTGCAGGTTTACAGCAACAAGTCTGCAATAACAAATGACGCTGTTGTCAAAAGATAAGAGCGTGAACAAAGCTTTGCCAGACACATTTTCTCAATTAGGAGCAATTCACCGAAATTTCCAGGCCTGGTGAATAAAAGTGAAACGAAACACCAGTTTCTGTGGCTCTGAGAAAGAAATGGAAGGAGTGTGTGTGTGTGAGAGAGAGAGAGAGAGAGAGAGAGAGAGAGAGAGAGAGAGAGAGAGAGAGAGAGAGAGAGAGAGAAAGAGAGAGAGAGTGAGATAAAGAGAGAGTGAGAGAGAGAAAGACAGAGTGAGTGAGTGAGTGAGTGAGTGGGTGAGTGAGTGGGTGAGTGAGAGAGAGAGAGAGAGAGAGAGAGAGAGAGAGAAAGAGAGAGTGAGTGAGAGTGAGATAAAGAGAGAGTGAGAGAAAGACAGAGAGTGAGCGAGTGAGTGAGTGAGTGAGTGAGTGAGTGAGTGAGTGAGTGAGTGACAGAGAGAGAGCGACAGAGAAAGAGAGAGAAAGAGTGAGAGAAAGAGAGTGAGAGAAAGACAGAGAGAGAGAGAGAGAGAGAGAGAGAGAGAGAGAGAGCGAGAGAGAGAGACAAAGAGAGAAAGAGTGAGAAAGAGAGAGACAGAGAGAGAAAGAATGAGATAAAGAGAGAGCGAGAGAGAGACAGAGAGAGAGAGACAGAGACAGAGAGAGAGAGACAGAGAGACACAATGGAACTGCAGCGACGCTTCAGTAACATACACTTGAAATCTGCTGGCTCGGTTCCTGATATTGTCTGAGGTGGTGTAGTGAAACAGAGCCGAATGGGCGGAGCCCCTCAGCCACAAGCCTGCTCCATAACTTAAACCATGTGATGAGAGGGAAGTCTGCAGGGAGCCGTCAGTGTGCATCAGCGAGAACAACCCGACACAATCCACGTTCTGTGCTTCCTCCACCTGAGATTTACAGCTCAGGCACTGACATGCGGCCTGCTGATATGATTTAACACTCCACAGACTGCTGGAGAACCGGCCTGCTGTAGGGAGCTCAGTCATTCTCTCTCAGCTTCACACGACTCCGCTGGTTTACAGGAGAACTTTTTTAGGAGAACTTCTTAGAACTTTGTAGAAGTTGCTTTAAATTATGGTACTGACATGTGAATTTATTTATAATAAAGTCAGGGATATTAGAGCTGAGGCCGTTCTGTAACTCAAGATCCAAACAAACATTACCTTTCACTTCAGGGTTCCGTCCAAACACACACACACACACCTCATACTGTGCATAGTCAGGGGGCTCAAAGCGTAAGTGCAGGTTCCAGGTTCTCATCTCTGGTCCTGGAGAACCACTGACCTTCTTTCAGCGTATTCCCGGATCCAACACACTTACTTTGTTGAATCAAGAGTTTTAGATCAGCGGGAAAAACAAAGCTATTGATTCTGTGTGAAGTCTCAAGTGGAACCTTATTAGGACAAGATAATAAAGGTGACCAATCTAGAACCCTTACGAGTGACTCGACTGTCACTCTTGGGACATCCTCAGGGGTTCTATGTTGTGCAGCAGAACCCTTTGAGGTGCAGGTGATAGTAGATCTTCACTTGTCACTCGGGGAGAACCTGGATGGTTCTCTGTCCTGTAGAACCCATTTCTTGTTTTATTTATAAGTTCTTATGTCCTGGGGTTTATTTTGGGCACTTTAAGAAGACGCACTGTTTACAACACGATGGGAAAGTAAACAAACAGAAATAAACCGGCATTGCTGTGGCGCACAGAAGGCACCGCTTACCTTGGCGGACGGTTTTGAGCCTCACGGGACCTTTGGAGTTCTTCACGGCGCTCAGGACGTCGTACAGCGGTAATCCGGACACGGGCAGAGTCTCTACCTCCAGTACCAGCTCTCCTTCGGTCAGACTGCCGTGGTCGTAGCTGATGGATCCAGGATCCACGCGTCCCACGTACACGAACTCTCCGTTCTCCGCTCCGCCCTGCAGAGGCACGTTCACGTCTCCGCGCGCGTCCCGGCGCACCGCGCACTCGCCCACGCTGGCGCTCCAGTGGGGCTTTTTCTGTACCGCTCTGGACATGATGATGATGATGATGATGATGAGAGGGGACAGGGACAGGGACAGGAGGACAGATGATACTGAAACAGGTGGTTAAATCCTCCCGGTCTCAAAAACCGGCTGTTTCACTCGCGGTAAAGTTTCTTCAACATGTGCGTCTGTTTCCTTAGAATAAAAAAGTCATTGGGAAGAAAAAAAAACAAACCCAAAAGAGCCCAAACTCAAGCCATCCTGTATCCGGTAGTGACCTCGGTAACTTCAGCAGCTGCTTCTAATTTACATCCGTTTTATTCCTCATCGTCCTCGCGCGCGCTCGCGCACAACCTTTTTCATCATTGTTGTTTAATTCCACCAGTCAAAGACTCCCAGAACTCTTTATTCGTGTCCGGGTTAGTTTTTTTTCCTCACTTTTCCCAGTTATCACGCAGTCTGAACGCGTCTCACGGCTCCTTTAAGCAGGTACGACGTCCTCCGTTTGTTTTTGTTAGTGACGCTCGCGCGCGCGCCTGGCCGTAGTTACAGAGCGGCTCGAGCACCCGCGCATGCCCACTGCATCCCTCTGTAGTCCTGAAGGGAGGGTGGACGCCCTAAAACGCTCCGATCGCACGGTCCTAGCGCCCGCTCTTTATCATGCGCAGTGTTACAGAACAGAGCGAACACCCTTTCACTGTCCGGTCAAGTGCACTAGTTTTGTTATTTTAACGTAAAACTATATTACGAAGAACACCCATAATTTAACCCAGAGTTTGTAGGGAATTAAGATCGTTAATGGAAAGGTAATTGAATGCGTGAGTCTCACGTTACAAAACAAAACTGAATTGTTAATATTGTAGATAATGTGTAAAATTATCTTTGTTTTCTTTCATTATTAAAAAGTTTTTAAAGTCAACTATTGAAACTATTTCACTTCTGATATAACACAAGTCTGATATAACACAAGTCTGATATAACATGAGTCTGATATCACACGGGACTGATATAACACGGGACTGATATAACACGAGTCTGATATAACATGAGTCTGATATCACACGAGTCTGATATAACACGAGTCTGATATAACACGAGTCTGATATAACATGAGTCTGATATAACATGATTTTTATATAACACGAGTCTGATATAACATGAGTCTGATATCACACGAGTCTGATATCACACGGGACTGATATAACATGAGTCTGATATAATATGAGTCTGATATAACACAAGTCTGATATAACACGAGTCTGATATAACATGAGTCTGATATCACACGGGACTGATATAACACGGGACTGATATAACACGAGTCTGATATAACATGAGTCTGATATCACACGAGTCTGATATAACACGAGTCTGATATAACACGAGTCTGATATAACATGAGTCTGATATAACATGATTTTTATATAACACGAGTCTGATATAACATGAGTCTGATATCACACGAGTCTGATATCACACGGGACTGATATAACATGAGTCTGATATAATATGAGTCTGATATAACACAAGTCTGATATAACATGAGTTTGATATAACACGAGTCTGATATAACATGAGTCTGATATAACACGAGTCTGATATAACATGGGACTGATATAACATGAGTCTGATATAATATGAGTCTGATATAACACAAGTCTGATATAACATGAGTTTGATATAACACGAGTCTGATATAACATGAGTCTGATATAACACGAGTCTGATATAACAGGGGACTGATATAACATGAGTCTGATATAATATGAGTCTGATATAACACGAGTCTGATATAGCATGAGTTTGATATAACACGAGTCTGATATAACATGAGTCTGATATAACACGAGTCTGATATAACACGGGACTGATATAACATGAGTCTGATATAATATGAGTCTGATATAACATGGATCTGATATAACACAAGTCTGATATAACACGAGTCTGATATAACACGAGTCTGATATAACATGAGTCTGATATAACACGGGACTGATATAACACGGGACTGATATAACATGAGTCTGATATAACACGGGACTGATATAACATGAGTCTGATATAACATGGGACTGATATAACATGAGTCTGATATAACACGAGTCTGATATAACACGAGTCTGATATAACATGAGTCTGATATAACACGGGACTGATATAACATGAGTCTGATATAACATGAGTCTGATATAACACAAGTCTGATATAACATGTGTCTAACATAACATAGGTCTGATATAACACAAGTCTGATATAACATGAGTCTGATATAACACGGGACTGATATAACACGGGACTGATATAACGTGTCTGATATAACATGTGTCTGACATAACATAGGTCTGATATAACACAAGTCTGATATAACATGTGTCTGACATAACATAGGTCTGATATAACACAAGTCTGATATAACATGAGGAATAAAACCTGAGCCCTACCCACAGGACAGGTTTAAAAGTGAGCATTAAGATGTTGAGTAAAACTCCTTGCTCACGTCACTCGGCTGCACGCAGGTTGTCCTCTCTGTTCCTCGTCACTTCCGTTCACTCCAGTCCTTCTACATTCAGTAGAACACTTCCAGTCTGACAGGTTTAAATGAAACCAATGTTTTCTGGGCTGTGACCAAAACCAACCCACATTCCACAACATGACAGACATGTAAACGTGACAAACACATTTTGCCTTAAAAGACAGGCTGAAATGAAACCTGACCTTTTTATTTACTTTTTTCCCCAATTGTCAAGTCAATTTTATCTAATGACTAGTGATGTTTATGCATTTGTGTAAGGAGTCTCCAGTGCCAGTCTTTTGTATCAGGATTAAGTCTTAAGAAGCAGCATGTTTCCCTGTTAACAGGATTAACATTAGTCTTGTTTTGGATGGTTCTGATGTTAAGGGCTCGATTCATGTCTCTGTTCTTTGTGTGTGGAATTTGCAGGTTCTCCCTGGGTTTCCTCCCCGGTCCAAATACATGGGTGAATTAAAAGTGTCTAAATATTGTGTGAGTGTGTGTGTCCATTGGGATCGACGGTCTGATATAACATGAGTCTGATATAACATGAGTCTGATATAACATGAGTCTGATATAACACAGGTCTGATATAACATGAGTCTGATATAACACAAGTCTGATATAACACGGGTCTGATATAACACGGGTCTGATATAACACAAGTCTGATATAACATGAGTCTGATATAACACAATTCTGATATAACATGAGTCTGATATAACACGGGTCTGATATAACACAAGTCTGATATAACATGAGTCTGATATAACACAAGTCTGATATAACATGAGTCTGATATAACACGGGTCTGATATAACATGAGTCTGATATAACATGGGTCTGATATAACATGAGTCTGATATAACACAAGTCTGATATAACATGAGTCTGATATAACACGGGTCTGATATAACATGAGTCTGATATAACATGAGTCTGATATAACATGAGTCTAATATAACATGAGTCTGATATAACATGAGTCTGATATAACATGAGTCTGATATAACATGAGTCTGATATAATATGAATTAAAAGTATCAAAATAGGTGTGTGAGTGTGTGTGAGTCCATTAGGATCGACGGTCTCCTCATTACGAGATAAAGAAAACGGATGGATCTATTAAATGTGCTGCTTTGAGAGATGACAGATCTTCCAAGCTTTCAACCATCATCAGTGTAACATTTTACTTCTACAGAACAGTCAACATCAGGAGACACATGTACGTGTCCTTCATTACAGATCCTATACAGTGGCACAATATAGCAAAGTGCTTTTTATCGTGAACTCTCTCTGTGCTTAATTTATCAGTGTCAGCTGCGTCATTATCACTTTCACAATTGCACTTTAATCACCAGCTATTTGCAAGTCAAATATTCGGGGAAAAAAAAACAACACCGTTCGAAATTACAGATTGTTCTCATTTTCCTCACTGGGAACATCTTCATGCATATTCAATTCTGTGTGTGTGAAGGTAAGAGTGTAAATGTTTCTCCATGTTGTCCTGTTTATTCTGTCCTCCTTGTGGTTAAACCGTCTTGTTTTTATTTATTTATTTTTCCCAGCACAGCCAACAGAAGCAGGGAGCAGACTCTTCCTGCCAGGGCTCGGCATCTGGGCCTGCGAGCGATGATGTAACCCGTCGAACCTCATTTCCCTTCTGAGAGACTCAGGGATAAAGCATGCGATGGATGACGGAGCAGCCTTGAGACACACAGCTCGCTGGAGCCTGCTGTTCCTTTCGGTAGCTGAACAAACGCACGCGCACAAACAATTTGCGATCGTTAGCTGCAGGCGCGAGGAATAATTTAGCGAGAAATCGACATACATTCTAAACATCACTTCCGTCGTGTCCTGATCTGGTTCGTGAGACGAGAGAAAGCAAGACAGTCAAAAGAGAGTGTGTGGAAACAAAGCTAGAAAGTCCGTCTCTTATCCGACATCCGACACCGTCTCAGACGAACACATCAGCACGTCCGAGAAGCCATTTGAATAATTAGTAATTGATCAGAAGTGAAAATAGATTGAAGTTTGAATAAATATCGACAGCGCTGTAGTCGAAAACAGGAAGTCTTCACAGGCAGGTGTATAAAGAGTAAAAGGGGTCGATTGTGGATTGTGTTTCGACGTCTGGTTGGGAAAATAAAGGTTAAGGGTCTGAGGTTGTGTCTCTGGTGTAAAACTCTACAGCAGTACATTTCAGCTGAAATACGCTGAGAATAAAACGGTGACTAGGATTAGCCGAGGTCCAGTCAAGACCGAGATCGTGATCGTGTCCGGATGGAAACGAGAATTTCTTTTTGATGCCGATCGGGTGTCGCGATAAGGATTAAACAGCAGACATCTTTGAATCTCGGCCGACTTCGTCTACAAACGTTATTGTTCTTGTGGATCTCAAATGATCGATAAAATTAGTGATAATAATAAAAAGAAATCAATAAAAAAATATCCGCTAGCTAGCTTACGATCAGACGTGCGATTAAAGCTACAAAATGTAGACGACATGTAAAAGTGAAATATTTGATATGTTTGGGGTTTGATGATGATAATGATCTGATTATTGCATATACAGTATGTGTGTAATGTGCTGCATTAGATTAGATTGTGTGGGTGTATGCTGGCTTCTCCTAGAAGAGCACAAACAAATATGCACCAAAATGTGTGTATATGGATATCTTATAGATATAAGCGATAAACCTTTGCTCATTTTTCTTAATGTTATAAAGAAAAGGACATTTTAAACCTGGCTCGCTTAACGGAGAGATAGAGTTCATTTCTGTTTATTTCTCTTTCTTCTGCCTCGACCCATCCATGATCTACATCCTATTTGCATATTCATGCATACTGTACATGAATAATTCATCACTTTGGATCGTCTATGCTGATTAGATTATTAGGTATCGGTCATGTTTAGATTTTTCTATGTAATGTGATAATGAGAGTGTGTTCAGTGGCAGATTGTTGTCTCTGTCTTGATGCTGTCTTTACGTGCTGCTACTGGACATCCATCCATCCATCCATCCATCCATCCATCCATTTTCTATCACTTATCCGAACTACCTCGGGTCACGGGGAGCCTCAGGTGTCATCGGGCATCAAGGCAGGATACACCCTGGATGGAGTGCCAACCCATCGCAGGGCACACCTCCAGGGTTGGGGGTTCGATTCCCGCCTCCGCCTTGTGTGTGTGGAGTTTGCATGTTCTCCCCGTGCCTCGGGGGTTTCCTCCGGGTACTCCGGTTTCCTCCCCCGGTCCAAAGACATGCATGGTAGGTTGATTGGCATCTCTGGAAAATTGTCCGTAGTGTGTGAGTGAATGAGAGTGTGTGTGTGTGCCCTGCGATGGGTTGGCACTCCATCCAGGGTGTATCCTGCCTTGATGCCCGATGACACCTGAGGCTCCCCGTGACCCGAGGTAGTTCGGATAAGCGGTAGAAGATGAATGAATGAATGAATGATTAAAATAGTAATCTTAGTTTATTTAACAACACTTTCCAAATCTAAGATTTCTTTACAGAAACTTAATTAAAAGTCAGAGCTTATTGCTCGTGCTAATACACAGTCCATGAATTAGCCAGCGTATGCTAGCCCTTTGATTTTTGCTAACATGTGTTGTGAGCGTTAAAGCGGGCCTGGGGGATTCTCTCTGGCCGAATCTGGAGTGGAGAAGCGCAATGAAGCAAAGTGCCGTCTTGGAGCTGGTCCAGAGCCACAGGGACGAGAAGGAGGATTAGAAAGGAAAGAAGAGAAAAAGGTAGCGAGAGAACTGGTTAGCGAATGGAAGGAGAGCGCATGGTGAGAGGAATGAGCCGCGGTTGTCTTACGGTTGGGGCTCCGGGTGTTTCCTCGACATATAGAGTTTCAACCCAGAGAGCTTGCCAGGAAAAGGAATAATTTAAAACAGGTCCAGAAATGTTAAAGGTACAGAGGAGAGAGAGAGAGAGAGAGAGAGAGAGAGAGAGAGAGAGAGAGAGAGAGAGAGAGAGAGAGAGAGAATATGGTGCAGCTTTGTTATATATGTTATTAACCAATTTGCATAATTTTTCATCTCCAAGTTAGAAACAGAATGAAAGGATCCTGCAAACACACACACACACACACACACACACACACAAAACAAAAAAAAAAAACGTGTTTTCAATAAAATCTGACGTGAAGTAGAGCTTTGATCTGAGGGATGAAGTGTAAGCTCTTTTTCTTTCTTCTTCTTAAGTTGGAACAAGTATCACGTTTCTTAAATCAGCTCCAGTCTACAGTCTCCTCCAACGTCTCACCTCAGGGACGGTGAACCTCCTGGAAGGGTTGTATTGGCCGTTTTGATTAAAACGAGACGTGGGTTGTTTTTTTTTTTCCTCCCTCCTCCAAAGATAAAAGTGATTCTTGTGTCAGAATCACAGGAGGCTCGCTGAAGATCCATTTATCAACGTTAAACGTTTCCTTTTAAGAGCGGCGTATTAAATGTTTCGAGTCACGGTGGTCTAGAAATCACCACCATTCACACACACAAACACACACACACTGGCCTTT